>NW_027611869.1:0-155542 GCF_964261635.1 Lissotriton helveticus
TAAAATTTTGACCTCCATAAGGGGGGAAAGGTTGAACTTTTACCCCGCTCGGAGTTCCATGACTTTCGTGACCTTGTCCCCCTGAAATTTAAAATTGCATTTTCAAAGTAATGTGTACAACTATTCATTCTGTGTCATTCATTGTGTGTTTAGCATGCTATTGAGCCACTGTAGCACTTGGTTTTTTTCGTTTTTATGCATTTTTGACCGTTTTTGAACACTTTGATGCTCCAAATGGTCTTTGGACTTAGTCACTTTTTGCTTCATGGAGACTTCAAAAGTGTTAGAAAGTCACTTTGGAGGCACACAGGACAGTGCAAATGTACCTATATAGCAACCAGGACACTCCAATCACACCTATATAGTTTTTAAATGATTTTGATGAATTAAAAATTTTGACCTCGATGAGGGGTGGAAAGTTTGAACTTTTACCCCGCTCGGAGTTCCATGACTTCTGTGACCTCGTCCCCCTGAAATTTAAAATAGCATTTTCCAAGTAATTTGTAAATATATTCATTCTGGGTCATTCATTGTGTGTTTAGCTTGCTATTGGGCCAGTGTAGCACTTAGTTTTTTTCATTTTTATGCATTTGTGACCGTTTTTAAACACTTTCATGCACCAATGATGTCTTTGTACTTCGTCATTTTTCACTTCATGGAGACTTCAAAAGTGTTAGAAATTCATTTTGGAGGCACACAGAACAGTGCAAATGCAGTTACATAGCATTCAGGACACTGCAATTACACCTATATAGTTTTTAAAAGATTTTGATGTAATACAATTTTTGACCTCCATGGGGGTGGCCCTTAAGCTGAACTTTTACCCGGCTCGGAGTTCCATGACTTCCATGACCTTGTCCCCCTGAAATTGAAAATCGAATTTTCAAAGTGTTTAGTAAAACTGTTCATTCTGTGTCATTCATTATGTCTTTAGCCTGCTATTGGACCACTGCAGCACTATGTTTTGTTAATTTTAACCCAATGTTGACCTTTTTTGACCACTTTGATGCACCAGTGAAGTTTTTGGACTTAGTCATTTTTCACTTCATGGAGACTTCAAAAGTGTTAGAAATTCATTTTGTAAATACCTAGAACGGTGCAAATGCAGCCATATAGCATTCAGGGCACTACAATTACACCTATATAGTTTTTAAATGATTTTGATGCAATAACATTTTTGACCTCCATGGGGAGGGCACTCAAGCCAAACTTTTACCCCATTCCGAGTTCCACGACCTCGGGTGGAAAAAGTGACTTTGCCCCCTTAAACCCAAAAACTTCAAAAAGTCACCCCTGGAGGCCAGAAATGGGTCTTAGACACTCTTGGTATGTCATCTGAGGTATACTATGGTGTTCTTGGGTCCAGAACTAGAAATGTGATGTGACTCTGATATCTAGGGCCTATAATGGAAAAAATGAATTTGACACCAAACACCTCAAAATGTCTGAAATAGTACTCAGACATGTACCTGGAGGCTGGAAATGAGCCCTAGACACTCTTGCTATATCACCTGAGAAATAATATAGGGTCCTGGTGGCCACAGGGACCCAAAAACAGTCAGGTGGGTTGATACTGAAAATTAGCAAAAATCGTCCAAAATTTTTTTTTGACAAGATTTGCTAATTTTCCAAATAGCTCAGAATGGATATCAGAGACACTGTTTGAGTGCGCAAGATATGAATACACTTGTTAGAAAGGTCAGCTCTGATGCTTTCATGTGATATATATAACTTTGATATTATATAAAGTTTTTCTTCCGCTACCAGCCAAGGGAAACAACTGATATCGTACCCGATTTTGAGAACATTGGGCTGGGTGGAAAAAGTCACTTTGCCCCCTTAAACCCAAAAACTTCAAAAAGTCACCCCTGGAGGCCAGAAATGGGTCTTAGACACTCTTGGTATGTCATCTGAGGTATACTATGGTCTTCTTGGGTCCAGAACTAGAAATCTGATGTGACTCTGATATCTAGGAGCTATAATGGAAAAAAATGAATTTGACACCAAACACCTCAAAATGTCACAAACAGGAGTCAGACATGTACCTGGAGGCTGGAAATGAGCCCTAGCCACTCTTGTTATATAATATGAGATATATTATGGGGTCCTGGTGGCTACAGGGACTTGAAAACAGTCATGAGGGTTGATACCGAAAATTAGCAAAAATCGTCAAAAAAAGTTTTTTTGACAAGATTTGCTAATTTTCCAAATAGCTCAGAATGGAAATCACAGTCACTTTGTGAGTACCCAGGACCTAAATATACTTGTTAGAAAGCTCAGATCTGATGCTTTCATTTGATCTATCTACCTTTGCTATTATCTGAAGGTTTTTTTTCAGCTTCCAGCCATGGGAAAAACCTGACATTGTACCCGATTTTGAGCACCTGCGGCTGGATGGAAGAAGTGACTTTGCCCCCTTAAACCCCAAAACTTCAAAAAGTCATCCCTGGAGGCCAGAAATGGGTCTTAGACACTCCTGGTATGTCATCTGAGGTATACTAAGGGGTCCTTAGGTCCAGAACTAGAAATTTGATGTGACTCTGAGCTCAATGTGATGTGACTCTGAGCTATATGGCCTATAATGGAAAAAATGAGTTTGACCCCAAACACCTTGAAATGTCACAAATAGGAGTCAGACATGTACCTGGAGGCTGGAAATGAGCCCTAGCCACTCTTGTTATATCATCTGAGATATATTATGGGGTCCTGGTGGCTACAGGGACCCGAAAACAGTCATGAGGGTTGATACCGAAAATTAGCAAAAATCGTCAAAAAAAGTTTTTTTGACAAGATTTGCTAATTTTCCAAATAGCTCAGAATGGATATCACAGTCACTTTGTGAGTACCCATGACCTAAATATACTTGTTAGAAAGCTCAGATCTGATGCTTTCATTTGATCTATCTACCTTTGCTATTATCTGAAGTTTTTTTTTCAGCTTCCAGCCAAGGGAAGAACCTGACATCGTACCCGATTTTGAGCAACGTAGCCTGGATGGAAGAAGTGACTATGCCCCCTTAAACCCCAAAACTTCAAAAAGTCATCCCTGGAGGCCAGAAATGGGTCTTAGACACTCCTGGTATGTCATCTGAGGTATACTAAGGGGTCCTTAGGTCCAGAACTAGAAATTTGATGTGACTCTGAGCTCAATGTGATGTGACTCTGAGCTCTATGGCCTATATTGGGAAAAATGAGTTTGATCCCAAACACCTCGAAATGTCACAAATAGGAGTCAGACATGTACCTGGAGGCTGGAAATGAGCCCTAGCCACTCTTGTTATATCATCTGAGATATATTATGGGGTCCTGGTGGCTACAGGGACCTGAAAACAGTCATACAAAGCAATTTGAATCCATACGAGGCAATTTTTAATTTGCGGCCATCTGGTCACCCTTTGAAATGGATAGGATATACTACAGAGGATGTAGTGCACTCTATTTCTTGAAGCATATGATGTACTGACTTAATTTCAATTGCAGTATGTAGCTAAGACATTTACAATTCATAGTGGTAACTCTCATGGTTGTGGCTTATAGGGACAAGGTACAAATCAAGTGTAACCTTCAGGTAAGTTTTTATTTTTCACTTTCATGTGTGTTGTAGAACACTTTATAATTTTGGCTATAATTCATAGTCTGTACATTATAGAGACATAATTTAAACAGCACTTTGTTCCTAGTGATGTGCATCTTACCTATGTGAATTATTATGTGTGTGGCGTATTGTAAAGTTGTCAAAATTTGAGGTTGAATGTATGACGTTTTTCAATACTGTCGCATGTACGAAAAAGTATGCCTTACATTTTGTCCCATACTTCTAAAAACCATACAATCTGGATCCATAATTGGAAGTGCAGCATTAAGCTAACATGATGCCACTGTCCTGTGTTCATTTTCATGCATGTGGAAAGCTTCAAAGTGGTGTGAATCTTTCAGCGATTAAACACATATTTTTAAAAAAAATCCTCCAGCTTTTGCAAAATGTGTCACGTATGTTATGTCATCAGTCAAGATCCATATTAGATAGAGCTTGATTTCCAACTGCAACACATTCTATAACATAGCCTACTACAGTGTGCCATTTTATATGCATGTGGCTCACACACAAGGTGCATACAAAGCAATTTGAATCCATACGAGGCGATTTTTAATTTGCGGCCATCTGGTCACCCATTGAAATGGATAGGATATATTACATAGTATGTGGTGCACTATAAATCTTGAACCATATGAGGTACTGACCTAATTTCAATCACAGTATGTAGCTAAGACATCTACACTTTATAGTGGTAACTCTCATATGTGTGGCTTATAGGGACAAGGTACAAATCAAGTGTAATCTTCAGGAAAAGTTTTTATTTTTCACTTTCATGTGTGTTGAAGAACACTTTATGCTTTTGGCTACAAAATGTGAAGTTGAATGTATGATGTTTTTCAATAACGTCACATGGGTGAAAAAATATGCCTTACGTTGTGGCCCAAAATTCTAAAACCATACAATCTGGATCCATAATTCTGAGTGCAGCATACAGTTACCATCATGCCACTGCCCTGTGGTCATTGTCATGCCTGTGCCATGCTTAGAAGTGGTGAGAATCATTCAGTGATTAAACGCATGTTTTATAAAATTTGCCTCCATTTTTTGCAAAATGAGTCACGTATATTGTGTCATCAGTCATGATCCATACTAGACAGAGCTTGATTTCCAACTGCAACACATTCTATAGCATACCCTACTACATTGTGTCATTTTAAATGCATGTGGCTTACACGTAAGGTACATACAACGCAATATGAATCCATACGACGCGATTTTCAATTTGCGGCCATCTGGTCGTCCCTTTGAAATGGATAGGATATTATACATAGCAGAATGTGCCCTATAATTCTTGAAGCATATAAGTTAAAGACTTAATTTCAATTGCAGATTCTAGCTAAGATTTGTATGCATTATTGTACCAATTCTTATGCATGTGGCCCACATAGAAAGTGCACGAAATGGAAGTTGAATCCATACGAGGCGATTTTCGATTTCCGGCCATCTGGTCACCCAAATCTCAAAGATTATTGTTAATAATTCAGTGTGTTTTTATGCTATTTAGCTAATAATGCATGAACCTGTTTATTAACATGTGCATAATGAGATACCAAAGAGAAAATAATGAAAATGTATTGGTAAACTGTATTTTGGTAGACTTTAAAAAACCCCATTGAAAAACACATGCATCACCAATGCTGCTTTTTGCTTGTGCCTAAAACGAAAATGTGTTATTAAAAAGTGAATATAACACATAGAGATGTTTTTTCTTTTGTTTATGAAGCCTAATGTTAAGGCAGGTCACACCTATGTTTTACTTTGAAAAAATCTCTTTTCTAAAATTTACGGCGTTACCTTGTTTTTTAATATAGCTAAAAAAACAATTGTTAAAATCGCTTATAAAAAGTGATCGTAAATGCTATTTTGGTTTTTTTTTCAGCTTGAGGTTCAGTTTAATATGAGTCTTAATTTGATGTATCACTTGCCCTAGTAAACAATCCCCAAAGTCTATTTTTTTCAATTTTCCTAAGCTCAATGTTAAACACATGCATCACCAATGATGCAAAAAGTCAAGTCAGAAATTTCAAACAGCAATAAAAAAGTGAGAAAAAAAGATATTTGAAAAATTCCTTTTGTTTATGCGGCCTTATGTCCAAAGCCATCCAACAAGAGCATTTTTTTTTAATTCGGTCGATTTAAAAAAAATCTGCGAACTATTTTATTTCTCTCAAAAAAGTGCCAAAAAGTGACTTTTTGTGCAAAAAAGTGCCCGTACAATATTTTTTCATCTAATAAACTTTTTATGACTCAGAATACACTTAGGCTTCAGGTCAATGTGTTTTCCTTTGGGGGAGGGGCCCAGGGAAAAAAACACCTTTTTTTTCTCGGATTGGTCAAAGGTCAGGCTACCAGCTTGACCCTTGTTGCACCAGTGCTGCTTCGGCTGCACCAGTGCTGCTTCGGCTGCACTGGTGCAGCTTCTCAGACTTGAGGCGTTGCACCAGTGCAGCATAGAAAAGAAACTTTTTAATAAAAGGATTTAAAACTAATTCAAGATATACATTATCTAAGGAATGTTATAAAAACTCAGATATGGAGAATATTTTTCATTTTCGTCCATTTTTGACCGTTTTGGAGCACTTTGAAGCACTGATGCAGCTTTGGGATTTTTATGGTTATTTTGATCAGAGATGCTCCTAATGTGTTTAAAATTCATGTGGGATGTATCCAAGACACTGCCATCACACCTATATAGTTTTTAAATGATTTTGATGTATTAAAATTTTGACCTCCATAAGGGGGGAAAGGTTGAACTTTTACCTCGCTCGGAGTTCCATGACTTTCGTGACCTTGTCCCCCTGAAATTTAAAATTGCATTTTCAAAGTAATGTGTACAACTATTCATTCTGTGTCATTCATTGTGTGTTTAGCATGCTATTGAGCCACTGTAGCACTTGTTTTTTTTTTCGTTTTTATGCATTTTTGACCGTTTTTGAACACTTTGATGCTCCAAATGGTCTTTGGACTTAGTCACTTTTTGCTTCATGGAGACTTCAAAAGTGTTAGAAAGTCACTTTGGAGGCACACAGGACAGTGCAAATGCACCTATATAGCAACCAGGACACTCCAATCACACCTATATAGTTTTTAAATGATTTTGATGAATTAAAATTGTTGACCTCGATGAGGGGTGGAAAGTTTGAACTTTTACCCCGCTCGGAGTTCCATGACTTCTGTGACCTCGTCCCCCTGAAATTTAAAATAGCATTTTCCAAGTAATTTGTAAATATATTCATTCTGGGTCATTCATTGTGTGTTTAGCTTGCTATTGGGCCAGTGTAGCACTTAGTTTTTTTCATTTTTATGCATTTGTGACCGTTTTTAAACACTTTCATGCACCAATGATGTCTTTGTACTTCGTCATTTTTCACTTCATGGAGACTTCAAAAGTGTTAGAAATTCATTTTGGAGGCACACAGAACAGTGCAAATGCAGTTACATAGCATTCAGGACACTGCAATTACACCTATATAGTTTTTAAAAGATTTTGATGTAATACAATTGATGACCTCCATGGGGAGGGCCCTTAAGCTGAACTTTTACCCAGCTCGGAGTTCCATGACTTCCATGACCTTGTCCCCCTGAAATTGAAAATCGAATTTTCAAAGTGTTTATTAAAACTGTTCATTCTGTGTCATTCATTATGGGGCCGATTAGGATGGCGGTTTTTCCGCATCCTCCGGGCCGGCGGAAGTGTCCGCCGGCCTGGAGGATGCGGAAAAACCGCGGCGGAGACTCCAAAGACCCACCGCCAAATTAGGATGGCTGGTGGGTCTGATAATCTGTCCGCCGCTTTTCCGCCGCGGTCGGAAGGCGACCGCGGCGGAAAAGCACTAACATGTCTGGTGGTGTCTATCAGACACCGCCAGGCATATTAGGATGTCTGAAAATATATGCTTTTCCGCGGCGGCTTTACCGCCGTGGAAAAGCATACGGACCTTCACTTCGGGGGCCCGTTGCGGGCCCCCTGGGTGAAGGTGGGGTGGGGGGTGCACATGGGGGGTACCTATGGTACCCCCCTGCATTTGCGTGCACAATGCAGCAGGCACCGCGCGGTGCCTGCCGCTTTGTGCACGCAAATGCTGTGCATGGATTTTTTACATTGCGGCGGGTGCAGCTTGAAGCTGCACCCGCCGCAATGTTAGAGATAGAGGATGTGACCGCCACCCTGGCGGTCACATCCTAATTTGATCGGAGGGAACGCCGCAGCCCATGCGGACGTTCCCTCCTCCTCAGGGGTTGCGGACGGACTCAAGTCCGTCCGCGATCCTAATCGACCCCTATGTCTTTAGCCTGCTATTGGACCACTGCAGCACTATGTTTTGTTAATTTTAACCCAATGTTGACCTTTTTTGACCACTTTGATGCACCAGTGAAGTTTTTGGACTTAGTCATTTTTCACTTCATGGAGACTTCAAAAGTGTTAGAAATTCATTTTGTAAATACCTAGAACGGTGCAAATGCAACCATATAGCATTCAGGGCACTACAATTACACCTATATAGTTTTTAAATGATTTTGATGCAATAACATTTTTGACCTCCATGGGGAGTGCACTCAAGCCAAACTTTTACACCATTCCGAGTTCCACGACCTCGGGTGGAAAAAGTGACTTTGCCCCCTTAAACCCAAAAACTTCAAAAAGTCACCCCTGGAGGCCAGAAATGGGTCTTAGACACTCTTGGTATGTCATCTGAGGTATACTATGGTGTTCTTGGGTCCAGAACTAGAAATGTGATGTGACTCTGATATCTAGGGCCTATAATGGAAAAAATGAATTTGACACCAAACACCTCAAAATGTCTGAAATAGTACTCAGACATGTACCTGGAGCCTGGAAATGAGCCCTAGACACTCTTGCTATATCACCTGAGAAATAATAAAGGGTCCTGGTGGCCACAGGGACCCCAAAACAGTCAGGTGGGTTGATACTGAAAATTAGCAAAAATCGTCCCAAAATTTTTTTTGACAAGATTTGCTAATTTTCCAAATAGCTCAGAATGGATATCAGAGACACTGTTTGAGTGCGCAAGATATGAATACACTTGTTAGAAAGGTCAGCTCTGATGCTTTCATGTGATATATATAACTTTGATATTATATAAAGTTTTTTTTCCGCTACCAGCCAAGGGAAACACCTGATATCGTACCCGATTTTGAGAACATTGGGCTGGGTGGAAAAAGTCACTTTGCCCCCTTAAACCCAAAAACTTCAAAAAGTCACCCCTGGAGGCCAGAAATGGGTCTTAGACACTCTTGGTATGTCATCTGAGGTATACTATGGTCTTCTTGGGTCCAGAACTAGAAATCTGATGTGACTCTGATATCTAGGAGCTATAATGGAAAAAAATGAATTTGACACCAAACACCTCAAAATGTCACAAATAGGAGTCAGACATGTACCTGGAGGCAGGAAATGAGCCCTAGCCACTCTTGTTATATAATCTGAGATATATTATGGGGTCCTGGTGGCTACAGGGACCTGAAAACAGTCATGAGGGTTGATACCGAAAATTAGCAAAAATCGTCAAAAAAAGTTTTTTTGACAAGATTTGCTAATTTTCCAAATAGCTCAGAATGGATATCACAGTCACTTTGTGAGTACCCAGGACCTAAATATACTTGTTAGAAAGCTCAGATCTGATGCTTTCATTTGATCTATCTACCTTTGCTATTATCTGAAGTTTTTTTTTCAGCTTCCAGCCATGGGAAAAACCTGACATTGTACCCGATTTTGAGCACCTGCGGCTGGATGGAAGAAGTGACTTTGCCCCCTTAAACCCCAAAACTTCAAAAAGTCATCCCTGGAGGCCAGAAATGGGTCTTAGACACTCCTGGTATGTCATCTGAGGTATACTAAGGGGTCCTTAGGTCCAGAACTAGAAATTTGATGTGACTCTGAGCTCAATGTGATGTGACTCTGAGCTATATGGCCTATAATGGAAAAAATGAGTTTGACCCCAAACACCTCGAAATGTCACAAATAGGAGTCAGACATGTACCTGGAGGCTGGAAATGAGCCCTAGCCACTCTTGTTATATCATCTGAGATATATTATGGGGTCCTGGTGGCTACAGGGACCCGAAAACAGTAATGAGGGTTGATACCGAAAATTAGCAAAAATCGTCAAAAAAAGTTTTTTTGACAAGATTTGCTAAATTCCAAATAGCTCAGAATGGATATCACAGTCACTTTGTGAGTACCCATGACCTAAATATACTTGTTAGAAAGCTCAGATCTGATGCTTTCATTTGATCTATCTACCTTTGCTATTATCTGAAGTTTTTTTTTCAGCTTCCAGCCAAGGGAAGAACCTGACATCGTACCCGATTTTGAGCAACGTAGCCTGGATGGAAGAAGTGACTATGCCCCCTTAAACCCCAAAACTTCAAAAAGTCATCCCTGGAGGCCAGAAATGGGTCTTAGACACTCCTGGTATGTCATCTGAGGTATACTAAGGGGTCCTTAGGTCCAGAACTAGAAATTTGATGTGACTCTGAGCTCAATGTGATGTGACTCTGAGCTCTATGGCCTATATTGGGAAAAATGAGTTTGATCCCAAACACCTCGAAATGTCACAAATAGGAGTCAGACATGTACCTGGAGGCTGGAAATGAACCCTAGCCACTCTTGTTATATCATCGGAGATATATTATGGGGTCCTGGTGGCTACAGGGACCTGAAAACAGTCATACAAAGCAATTTGAATCCATACGAGGCAATTTTTAATTTGCGGCCATCTGGTCACCCTTTGAAATGGATAGGATATACTACAGAGGATGTAGTGCACTCTATTTCTTGAAGCATATGATGTACTGACTTAATTTCAATTGCAGTATGTAGCTAAGACATTTACAATTCATAGTGGTAACTCTCATGGTTGTGGCTTATAGGGACAAGGTACAAATCAAGTGTAACCTTCAGGTAAGTTTTTATTTTTCACTTTCATGTGTGTTGTAGAACACTTTATAATTTTGGCTATAATTCATAGTCTGTACATTATAGAGACATAATTTAAACAGCACTTTGTTCCTAGTGATGTGCATCTTACCCATGTGAATTATTATGTGTGTGGCGTATTGTAAAGTTGTCAAAATTTGAGGTTGAATGTATGACGTTTTTCAATACCGTCGCATGTACGAAAAAGTATGCCTTACATTTTGTCCCATACTTCTAAAACCATACAATCTGGATCCATAATTGGAAGTGCAGCATTAAGCTAACATGATGCCACTGTCCTGTGTTCATTTTCATGCATGTGGAAAGCTTCAAAGTGGTGTGAATCTTTCAGCGATTAAACACATATTTTTAAAAAAAATCCTCCAGCTTTTGCAAAATGTGTCACGTATGTTATGTCATCAGTCAAGATCCATATTAGATAGAGCTTGATTTCCAACTGCAACACATTCTATAACATAGCCTACTACAGTGTGCCATTTTATATGCATGTGGCTCACACACAAGGTGCATACAAAGCAATTTGAATCCATACGAGGCGATTTTTAATTTGCGGCCATCTGGTCACCCATTGAAATGGATAGGATATATTACATAGTATGTGGTGCACTATAAATCTTGAACCATATGAGGTACTGACCTAATTTCAATCACAGTATGTAGCTAAGACATCTACACTTTATAGTGGTAACTCTCATATTTGTGGCTTATAGGGACAAGGTACAAATCAAGTGTAATCTTCAGGAAAAGTTTTTATTTTTCACTTTCATGTGTGTTGAAGAACACTTTATGCTTTTGGCTACAAAATGTGAAGTTGAATGTATGATGTTTTTCAATAACGTCACATGTGTGAAAAAATATGCCTTACGTTGTGGCCCATAATTCTAAAACCATACAATCTGGATCCATAATTCTGAGTGCAGCATACAGTTACCATCATGCCACTGCCCTGTGGTCATTGTCATGCCTGTGCCATGCTTAGAAGTGGTGAGAATCATTCAGTGATTAAACGCATGTTTTATAAAATTTGCCTCCATTTTTTGCAAAATGAGTCACGTATATTGTGTCATCAGTCATGATCCATACTAGATAGAGCTTGATTTCCAACTGCAACACATTCTATAGCATACCCTACTACATTGTGTCATTTTAAATGCATGTGGCTTACACGTAAGGTACATACAACGCAATATGAATCCATACGACGCGATTTTCAATTTGCGGCCATCTGGTCGTCCCATTGAAATGGATAGGATATTATACATAGCAGAATGTGCCCTATAATTCTTGAAGCATATAAGTTAAAGACTTAATTTCAATTGCAGATTCTAGCTAAGATTCGTATGCATTATTGTACCAATTCTTATGCATGTGGCCCACATAGAAAGTGCACGAAATGGAAGTTGAATCCATACGAGGCGATTTTCGATTTCCGACCATCTGGTCACCCAAATCTCAAAGATTATTGTTAATAATTCAGTGTGTTTTTATGCTATTTAGCTAATAATGCATGAACCTGTTTATTAACATGTGCATAATGAGATGCCAAAGAGAAAATAATGAAAATGTATTGGTAAACCGTATTTTGGTAGACTTTAAAAAACCCCATTGAAAAACACATGCATCACCAATGCTGCTTTTTGCATGTGCCTAAAACGAAAATGTGTTATTAAAAAGTGAATATAACACATAGAGATGTTTTTTCTTTTGTTTATGAAGCCTAATGTGAAGGCAGGTCACACCTATGTTTTACTTTGAAAAAATCTCTTTTCTAAAATTTACGGCGTTACCTTGTTTTTTAATATAGCTAAAAAAACAATTGTTAAAATCGCTTATAAAAAGTGATCGTAAATGCTATTTTTTTTTTTTTTTCAGCTTGAGGTTCAGTTTAATATGAGTCTTAATTTGATGTATCACTTGCCCTAGTAAACAATCCCCAAAGTCTATTTTTTTTCAATTTTCCCAAGCTCAATGTTAAACACATGCATCACCAATGATGCAAAAAGTCAAGTCAGAAATTTCAAACAGCAATAAAAAAGTGAGAAAAACAGATATTTGAAAAATTCCTTTTGTTTATGCGGCCTTATGTCCAAAGCCATCCAACAAGAGCATTTTTTTTTAATTCGGTCGATTTAAAAAAAATCTGCGAACTATTTTATTTCTCTCAAAAAAGTGCCAAAAAGTGACTTTTTGTGCAAAAAAGTGCCCGTACAATATTTTTTCATCTAATAAACTTTTTATGACTCAGAATACACTTAGGCTTCAGGTCAATGTGTTTTCGTTTGGGGGAGGGGCCCAGGGAAAAAAACACCTTTTTTTTTCTCGGATTGGTCAAAGGTCAGGCTACCAGCTTGACTCTTGTTGCACCAGTGCTGCTTCGGCTGCACCAGTGCTGCTTCGGCTGCACTGGTGCAGCTTCTCAGACTTGAGGCGTTGCACCAGTGCAGCATAGAAAAGAAACTTTTTAATAAAAGGATTTAAAACTAATTCAAGATATACATTATCTAAGGAATGTTACAAAAACTCAGATATGGAGAATATTTTTCATTTTCGTCCATTTTTGACCGTTTTGGAGCACTTTGAAGCACTGATGCAGCTTTGGGATTTTTATGGTTATTTTGATCAGAGATGCTCCTAATGTGTTTAAAATTCATGTGGGATGTATCCAAGACACTGCCATCACACCTATATAGTTTTTAAATGATTTTGATGTATTAAAATTTTGACCTCCATAAGGGGGGAAAGGTTGAACTTTTACCCCGCTCGGAGTTCCATGACTTTCGTGACCTTGTCCCCCTGAAATTTAAAATTGCATTTTCAAAGTAATGTGTACAACTATTCATTCTGTGTCATTCATTGTGTGTTTAGCATGCTATTGGGCCACTGTAGCACTTGTTTTTTTTCGTTTTTTTGCATTTTTGACCGTTTTTGAACACTTTGATGCTCCAAATGGTCTTTGGACTTACCGCTATATGTATCAAGCTATTTAGCATTCGCAAAGGCCGAAATTCTGCGAATTTCGGCCTTTGCGAATGCTAAATAGACAAATGGAATGTATCAAACAAGTTTGATGCAAAATAAGGATTAGCAAAATTTGCTTTTATATATGAAAGAGTCAGTGCTACTCGCCGTCCCATAGGAAATGGTTACGTATATTTCTGTTGCACTGACTTGTAAAGTACGTAGAGTACCATCTGCTAACCCTGGAATTCTTGGTCTAATTTTAAATGGAGAAAACTGTCTAGCTGGTCTGGTACATTTTTATAATTCAGTTAACTCATGCTCAGATTTTAGTCAATTATCTGCTTTGAATGTTTTCATTAGTATGTCAATGAAACAGAGTCTACATAATCTTATGATCATGGGTGACTTTAATGTTCACCCTTGTGGTGACTCCCTATTTAAATGCATTCTGGATCTAAACTGTGTACGATCTAATGGTTTACATTTAGAACACTCAATTGAGGGGGAGCTTTTTAATGATTTATTGAATGATCTGGATGTGACACCAACCATGGCCTTGATGGATCCCGCCAGGAGATTTGAGATACCGACTTTTAAGGGCCATGGGAGGGAAACTTTCATTGACTATGTACTAATTTAATTATCTATGCAGTCGTTTGTGGACTCTTTTATCATTGCAGAGAGTGAATTTAGCGATCATAACCCGCTCACTGTACGCTAGCTGGGACCGTGGATAGCTAAAGAAGGGCCGAACCCCAGTCAGGGAAGGCGGAGCACAACTGACGGGAGACGGAGACTGAGATGGTTTAAGATCACCCCAGATCTGCTGTATAAAGACATCAAAGTCATATGTGCAGACGGAATTAACACCTGCACCCAAGAAGGCACACAGCCTAGAAAGGTGCTCGGGGCGTTCCAGTCACTCTCAGATAAGGTTTCGAAGGTGCTGTCGGTACCAGCTAAAAATCTAGTCAATGTGGGTCCAAAGTGGTTTAATCATGACTGCACCAAAGCAGCAAGTAACCTCAGGCTGGCTTTAGTAGCTAAACCAAGAGAACAGGCGACAGTCCAACTCTGTCGGAAAGAATATAAATCTACTATAGCCAAACGCAAGGAATCCCTAAGGGAAGAGGCCTGGAACGAGATCCTGGATCCCACAACTCTAAAGAGTAGTTCTAGATTTTGGGCCGTAATGAAAAAGCCTTTTCTTGTCCAGGAGACCGGCGACGGCCTCGAATGCCATATACCCAAGGGGGACTGGGAAGTGCACTTCAAGCAATTATATTGTAGCCCGATGGAAGAAACCTCTAGCCTAGCACCTTGTACTAATGGAGAGAAGATTAGCATTGACAGGGGTGAAGTTCTTGAGGGTATTATGGGATTAACAGCCGGGAAAGCACCCGGACCCAATGGGATTCCTCCGGACTTATTTAAGTCTGAGCCTTTCTTTTGGGCTCCTATTCTAGAGTCTGTATTTAATGCCGCAGTGCAAAGTGGTTGCCCACAATCTTGGGGGATTTCTACAATTGTCCCGGTTTTTAAAAAGGGGGACTAATGTAACCCACATTGTTATAGACTCATTTCGCTCATCGACTCTATGGTAAAAATAATAAGAAGGATACTACTGCATAGACTTTCAGATTGGGTGGTGGAAAATAACATCATGTCCATCTCCCAGTATGGATTCTGCAGAGGTCGCTCAACAATAACCCAATGCCTTAACCTATTTTTAATTTTAAGTAAGTACACAGCGGCTCATAGGCGTACCATAAGCCTCGCCTTCATGGACTTGTCCTCAGCTTTCGACTGTGTGAACAGGAGGAAGCTGTGGCAGTTCATGAGGGCGAAGGGGGTGGACAGTGGTATTGTTGATTTTCTTATAGATCTCCACAGCAATACCAAAGCTAATGTCAGATACACTCAAGATCTGAGGGTAACAAACAATTTTGATATCAGAAAGGGAGTCCGCCAAGGATGTATTTTGGCTCCCTTCCTTTTTAACTTTTATATTAACGATCTGGATAGTGTTTTACAGGAGGTGCCGGCTGACTGTCCTAGAGTCGGCCGGTGGGGTATTCCAGTACTTTTATATGCAGATGATGCAGTTTTAATATCTAGGACTGAAAGGGGCATTCAAGCTCTTTTAAATGCCTTCAAGTCCTTCATGACAGATAGAGAGCTAATGATTAATAACTCTAAATCATTTGTCATGCAAGTAGGTCAACAACCCAGAAGAAATTTTCTATTTAAAATAGATGAAGCCGTAATCCCGATATCAAAAACGTTCTCCTATCTTGGGGTCCTTTTTGATACTAAATTAGAGTGGGGCCCGCATCTTCTTAAAAAGAAAGGAGAATTGGTCAGGGTGAACGCCTCTATTTTTAATTTTGCCTTGAAGCTGGGGAATAAACCTACTGGCGCCATGCTGCAACTCTATTATGCTAAATCAGTGGCAACGGCTATATATGGTAGCGAAATATGGGGGTATGTCGGTGGTGAGCAGCTTCAGATTGTTGAAAAAAAAATTATGAAGCGTCTCCTGTGCGTCCCCTCAGGCACGTCCAATCTTGCAGTTCATGAAGAATTGGGGACACAATATATATGTGACATCTTTTCCCTATGCCCACTGACCTGCTGGATAAAACTGTGGTTGAATCCTGACATCCCACTGACACACCTGATTGTGAGGGACTGTTTGTCTCAAGACAAGGCACTGGCTATCCCATGGATAAAATACCTGAAATCCAGTTTCTCTAGACTGGGGCGTCCCGAATTTTTGAAAATCCCAGTCAGATTGTCAAGGGGGACTTGGAGTTAATTAAGCAGGCCTTCCTCATGGACAGGAAGACACAGAGGGAAGTAGTGGAGCTCCAGAAGCCGAGTGTCAGAAAACATGTCATGTTGAAAACGTGTTTAACTACCGAGACATATTTATTGCGTTCCCTGACCTCTCACGAAAAACTTTTATTAACCCGGTTCAGGTTGAATCTTTTCCCTCATCTGCTTGTTAGACTAAAAACTGCAAATTTTAATAAGACTGCAGCTACCTGCGGCTGCGACGGAAAGTCTCCGCAGGACATGCTGCATTTTATATTTTTATGTAGGTTTTACGAATACCCCCGTAAGCGCTATCTGGTGACTCTTTTAAGAAAGATTAATTTTACTCAGATCAGACCGGCCCTGATGTATTTACAACTTTTGCATAATGATAGTATTCTCCAAGTTACTGAATTTTTAAAACTAACTGTTAAATATAGAAAATGTATGGCTTTGTAGTGGCCCTTATGTAATGAATTTTTCCAATCTCCTGGTCTTTATGTAATGAAGAAATTATATCCTTGCACCTTTTGCACTTTATTAAGATATGTGTTTTTAACAAAAGTATTATGAACTGTGAGTATTACTGTATATGTACTTTTATGGTTTTGAACAAAAAACGAAATAAAGTTTTATTGAATTGAATTTACTCCAATGGCGTAGTGAGCACGGGACCCACGTCTGGGCATATCCTTCCCACATAGGGTGAACAGCAAAACACACAAGATGATGGACGGAATATTGCACAATGGCGAAACATTCACCCCCAGTCACAGATCTGGGTTTATTCCATTGTTATTTTGCTCACCAAGCCACCCCAGTTCAGACATGGCCATATTCAAATCAGTATTGACCCTGTGCCTCATGGGAACAGTCCAGCCCGAACTGCCAAGCCATGTCTTCCCTGGACTGGAATCAAGCATCCTAGGACCGGTATCTGGCTATCAGCCGTCTTCAGCCAGAATAGCTTGACTCCAGTGGAGTAGTGAGCACGGGACCCACGTCTGGGCATACCCTTCCCCCTTAGGGTCAACAGCAAAACACACAAGATAATGGACGGAATGTTGCACAATGGCAAAACATTCACCCCCAGTCAGATCTGTGTTTAATCCTTCGTTATTTTGCTCACCAAGCCACCCCAGTTAAGACATGGCCATATGCAAATCAGTATTGACCCTGTGCCTCATGGGAACAGTCCAGCCTGAACTGCCAAGCCATGTCTTCCCTGGACTGGAGTCAAGCATCCTAGGACCGGTTTCTGGCTATCAGCCGTCTTCAGCCAGGATAGCTTGACTCCAAGGGCCACGTCTGGGCATACCCACCCAGTCACAGATCTGGGTTTAATCCATCGTTATTTGCTCACCAAGCCACCCCAGTTCAGGGATTGGTTCAGATGCTCCGTCCATCACCACCCCCTTTTGTACCGCTTTGTTCGCCATAAGTTGGCAGGGTATGCTCAGACGTGAGTCCCTTGCTTACTTTGCCACTGGATTCAAGCAAGCCTGGCTGATGACGGCTGAAATGCCAGAAACCGGTCCTAGGAAGCTTGTTTCTGGTCCAGGGAAGGCATGGCTTGGCAGTTCGGGCTGGACTGTTCCCATGAATCACAGGGTCAGACTAATTTGCATATGGCCATGTCTGAACTGGGAGGGCAGAGTGGGCTAAAGAACAGTGAAGGATTAAACCCAGAACTGTTGACTGGGTGTGAGTGTTTGAGTGGTCCAGATGCTCCCTCCATCACCACCCCCTTTTGTACCGCTTTGTTCGCCATAAGTTGGCAGGGTATGCTCAGACGTGAGTCCCTTGCTCACTTTGCCACTGGATTCATGTAAGCCTGGCTGATGAAGGCTGAAATTCCAGAAACCAGTCCTAGGAAACTTGTTTCCGGTCCTGGGAAGGCATGGCTTGGCAGTTCGGGCTTGACTGTTCCCATGAGGCATAGGGTCAGACTGATTTGCATATGGCCATGTCTGAACTGGTGTGGCAGAATGGGCTAAAGAAGGGTGATGGATTAAACCCAGAACTGTTGACTGGGTGTGAGTGTTTGAGTGGTTCAGATGCTCCGTCCATCACCACCCCCTTTTGTACCGCTTTGTTCGCCATAAGTTGGCAGGGTATGCTCAGACGTTAGTCCCGTGCTCACTTTGCCACTGGATTCAAGCAAGCCGGGCTGAAGACGGCTGCAATGCCAGAAACCGGTCCTATGAAGCTTGTTTCCGGCCCAGGGAAGGCATGGCTTGGCAGTTCGGGCTGGACTGTTCCCATGAGGCACAGGGTCAGACTGATTTGCATATGGTCATGTCTGAACTGGGGTGGCAGAGTGGGCTAAAGAACGGTCATGGATTAAACCCAGATCTGTTGACTGGGTGTGAGTGTTTGATTGGTTCAGATGCTCCGTCCATCACCAACCCCTTTTGTACTGCTTTGTTCGCCATAAATTGGCAGTACCGACATAAGCCTATGCTGGAGACGGGAAAGAGTCGAGTGTGAATCATAGTGAGCGCCTTCCAATGAAGACACTATTGTAACAAACTGTACGAAGTGAGTGTTAGATGTTGTGAGGGACAATGGTCAATATATGTGACATGTCATGCTGAATAAGTGTAATAGAGGCAATTTCTTCCTCTCTGGCGTAGGAGCCCAAGGAAAAGCATTCACAGACACGGTTCCAAATCAATCCACTTACATCCCCTCTTACCTACCATTTCTGTCCCACCGTGATTCATATCCCAGCACCTGAGCTATGATCTCAGTCTCTGGGATGCTCCCATGTCAGGCCAATCTGGTAGCTGTGAAGACATTAAAAAAGTGCATCAAGATAAATTGAGTAGAGGTGTCGACTGCACTAAACATTGTCACAACCTCTGTCATGTCTGAGCTGCCCACAGTCCTCAACACTTACTCGGCTTAGTAGGAAGATAAGCACAAACTCTTAGAAAAGGAAGTTGATTTGACCTTTAATGTCATTTATCAAGACCAAAATCTGGTAAAACGCATGAAAATATGTCATGTAATTGTCTGTCACCACTGCGCAGCATGTTTGTTTCACTCGAGACCTGTGCCATGAAAGGCAAAACAAGCTTGACCGGGTTCCTGCGCCATAGATTAAATAACCATGTCATAGGCCAAACTGAACCACTTGCACGTCACCTTTCAATCTACTATAGCTTTACGGCAATGTATTTTCGCACCAAATACCCGCCCGGCACTGACGGCATGAAACGGCACGATAGCCTTGATCGCCTAAACTAATCAAACTTTGTCATTTTACCTCACGTGCTTCTCTTGTATATACGTAGGCACAGCAACCGGAATGGAACTCATTCACTTCTGAATTATATATTTTCTTCGTAATTCACGTGCCGTCCCCCTCTGTCCCACCCACTGCGCCGCAAATCGCATGTGACCTCACTTGATTTGATCGGCATCTGCTGTTAAAAGAACAATATAATGAAAATGCACTTTTCTTTTGGATGGTCAGATGTGTTACATGCTAAACTGGTACTTAACCCTGTTCTCCTATTTCTTCCCCCCTTTTTTCCAAAAATAATTGTATGTGTAATATATGTGTAGGCCATAAATTGCCTAAAGATTTTCAAGACAAGCATATTATTTCTCTGTCCTGAAGATGATGCCAATCATTTCTAAATGGGCATCGAAACTTCGACATATTAGCGTCATATGTATAAAGAACAGTATAAATTGTATACAATGATGCTTACAAATGTATTTTCGTCTGTTCACTGAACTACTAGTACACAGACCGCCTTGTTCGCTCTAACCCTTATCCCCTTGTTTTGTCTTGTCCCCTGTGGGTTGCTGGCTGCACCCACTTTGTAAAAAATCCTTTGTATCCTTGTAAATTACTTTAAATTAAAAATCCTGTCCGGCTGGACAAAGGTCATACATACTACTGAGCGTATGTCTATCATTTTGCCAAGATCCCTGAACTACTAGGGACCCCTGTTTTTTGAAATATATTTATCAAGAAAAGGCATCTTTTATAGTTTCCCATGGTTTAAATACCCACCAATGTCAGGAAAGACCAAAATCTACCCAGACCCATCAGCGTTTTACACTGAGCTAACTTGGAAGGTATGAAAGCAGTGACTAAGAAAACATGGACAGTCCACTCACCCCCAGCCAATGCCACATAGGACCTCTCAGAAGCCTAAAAGTAATGACGTCATGAATCGAGTCCTTAACTACATAAACATAAACATTGATTGGCAAGAAGCGTTGTGTATGGATGGAGTGGAAGGAAATGACATCAATCTGGTGAGAGCCGGTGGGTTAGTGGATGGAATGAGGGTAGAGCAGCCGTGGCTTCCTCAGTCTTGTAGAGGAAATAAGCTGATAACCGAGAGAAGCAGAATATAAAAAAGCCTCAGGTAGAAAACAACAGGATCCACAGCTAGAGACCTGTAACAGAGCACGCACTGAGGACAGAGGAAACACTCAGACATATGGGTGTGTATCCCATCACTTACCCTTTTCGATCATGGGGCTTAATCTGTGGAACGTCAACTGAGGGATGCAACACGGGCATCCGTGCCTTCCACAGACTTCCAGTACGAGACCTGGAAGCAGTCACAAATCTCGATCCAGTGCATCCGGGTTGGATGGGTACTGCAACGAAACCAAAAAAGCAAAAAAAGAGCATCAGGCGCAATCCAGATAAACGACCATCACCTCCATCAACACATACAGTTTCTCTCCGCTCACAATGATTGTTTACTTTTCAGTGTCTTGCATCCTATGGGTGATTCTCTTTGGCAAGTAATAGTCCTACTTTTACCCAATGGCTCTATAGAATAGACACACTAACAAGGTTAAAATAGAAATGTTTAGGAATATACCATAATACATTCTTTGCCAATCCCTCTGAGTCACACTTTGGTTCCATTCTCTATGGCAGACTGATCAGGCTCTGGCATTTCTCAATATGCCAAGAACGCCCAGCATTCTCTACGGGCCATCACATGCCACATATATGCACCAACATGGATGCCCACAGCATGCCAGGATTTATTACCGTTGTCTCAGGCTGTTAGTAGTGGGTGGACTTTGTGCCATAAATGGACACAAGACACAAAGAAGTATTCCCATTATGTGAGGGCGCGTCATTTTACCATGGGTAGGCAATGTGAATTCTCTCATGAAATGAACAAGTTGCCAAGAATTATCATCATTCTACTCTGGCCGCCATGTTACTGGGGGTGAATTGCAGCGTGCCACGGATGGCCCACGAGTTGCCAGATATTACGCCACTAAGTGGAGACCAGCATATTATCACACATGATCAATAAGTGTCATCCTATAGATGCCCACAAGCTGATAACAATTAGGACCACTGTGCACGGGCTAGCAACCTACCAAGGCGGGCAGTGGACACAACACTCACACACTCCTCATACATGCATGCAGAGTTTGAGATACACGTGCATGCACGCTCCAACACACATGTAGTTGCACTCAGACAGACATGCACTAACACACAAAAATAAAAAACAAATTTCTTATTAAACAATGACTTCCACTGGATGCTATCATGACTCTTGGTTCTGCTCCAGGCTTACCTCCCTGTGATAGCTGGCTCTTGTGGTTAGAAAGATGAAAGGACAAAACGCATAGGGACAATTGTTGGACTGTCTGGGGCATCAAACAGGAGTGCCTGTTGATGGAAATGAGGGGGGAGAAGGGAATAAGGGGGTATTCCTACAGGGGAGAAAAGGAGAAATTGTCAGGGGCTGTGTGCCCAACATGAGGCCCAGTAGGAAAGACTCATGTGGCAGGGGAGAAGCTCTTGCAAATTGTCCTTCTCCGACAGATGGATTTTTTGCTTTGTATTCAAGCTAGCTGTATAAATACTTTTCTTAACCATTTGCTTTGCAGTCAGAATGTTTATTTCATCGACATAAAAAGAACCCTACTGGAAAGACAAGCAAATGTAAATAAGTAGGTTTAATGTACAAAAAATAAAGCCACATTCACACACGTCTACATATTCACACGCTTCCGCACACACTGAAATACACTCAAAGAAGGAATATAACTAGAAAAAAGGAACCTTGTGTGTGTGTGTGTGTGTGGGTGGGTGAGTGTGTGTGTGTGTGTGTGTGGCTCTCTGTGTGTGTGTGTGTGTGTGTGTGTGTGTGTTGGGGGCTCTGTGTGTTTGGGGGGGGCTCTGTGTGTGTGGGACTCTGTGTGGGGCTCTGGGTGGGTACAAATGCAATAGGTCTCGCATTTGCGAGAGATTAAGCTATTGGCATTGTAAATGACAATGCCATTTATTTATCTGTTTTCAAAACCAACACATATATAAAAATAAATGCTTGTTTTTGAGGGTTTTCAGATTAGTACACAGGAATATACTAATGTAAGGATTTAGGGTATGTCTGTGTTGTTTTTCTCTTTTCCTCTGAGTTTAGTAAATTAATACAGACTTCCTTGGCTGCTTGGGATTGGGTGATGTATTACTCCTGTCAGTTCACCAAAGAGTTCCTTTTATACTTGCCAATAGGTCCAGGCAGTTGTTTTTTTACTCTCTCATAGATAGATGGAAGTGGTTCTTGGGTGCCTTGCTAATATAGTGGGCGTTCCAAGATTAGGAAGTATTCTGAGACTATCCTCTCTGTTGATAGACTGTTTATGTGCCTTGTCTAAAGACCTTTTGTTCTGTCCACCAATAGATATTAGCGGCTTTACAACCATTGCCAGAGGAGCCTGGACATCAAATTCAGCCTGGGGAGTCAGCGTCAGCACCAGTCCAGCTTGAAGCCAAAGTGAAGATAACCAACACAGGCATTGCTGGCAACTAGGACTTCAGTGAAGGCGGAAGCCCTGTGATAAAGTGTGTACCCCTGCCACTGTCTTGGACAAAAGTCGGGTCACAAATCAGAAAGGAGAAATCGTGAATAACGTTTTAATGCCCAGCTGAGAGTCAAAGACCGACCAGAATGGCGGGGATCTTTGCTTGAGGTGACCCCTTTTGAAACAAGGGTTGCTTCAGAGATCCTAGCATCAGGACTCTGAATTCTGGTCCCAAAGTGAACGCAAGTTTGCTCCTTCGTTTCGCTTAGTCCACAGACACGCCATTAAACTTTGGAACCTACTCGACACCACATCGCCGGACGTCGCCTTCCTTACAGAAACCTGGATGAACGCCTCATCAGCTCCCGACATCGCCATAGCCATCCCGGACGGCTACAAGATCATCCGAAAGGACCGCACCATCCAAACAGGAGTAGGCATCGCCATCGTCCATAAGAACTCCATCCGCATCATGACCAGTTCAGACGATAACCTCGCAGCCGCCGAACACCTTCACTTCCAGATCCACATCGACCCCAATACCACACTCAGAGGCACCCTCATCTACAGACCACCAGGACCCCACACACAATTCAGCGAAGACATCACTGACTTCATCAGTCCACACGCCCTCCCCTCCGAGGACTACATTCTACTGGGAGACCTCAACTTCCACCTGGAAAAGAAAAATGACAGCAACACCACCATCCTTCTGGACAACCTGGCTAACCTCGGACTCGAACAACTTGTTGATACCCCCACCCACTATGCCGGACACACCCTCGACCCAATCTTCACCTCCAGCAAGCACATCTCCTTCAACAACACCACAGCTCTCCACTGGACAGACCACAGCTGCGTTCACTTCAACTACAAAAAGACCACGACCCACAACCTCCCACAACCAATCCCCCGAAGAAACTGGAACAAAACTACCACCGAACAGCTCTTCACTTCGCTTCACCAAAACCCCCCTGCCAAATCATCGGACCCAAACCAAGCAGCCACCAACCTCACACAATGGATCACCCTCAGCGCCGACGAACTAGCACCCTTGAAAAAACATCATATCAAGTATGGTAGCAAAAAAGCCCCCTGGTTCAACGATGACCTTAAGAAATCCAAGAAGCTATGTCGCACCCTCGAGAAAGCCTGAAGAAAAAACCCAACCACTGACAGCCTGACCACCTTCAAAAACGCCACCCGCACACACCACCAACTGATCCGGTCCACCAAGAAATCAGCATTCAAGGATCGCCTTGACAACAATGCCCACAACAGCAAGGAACTATTCAACATCGTCAAAGAATTTACCAACCCCACCGCCGGCACCAACGACATCACTCCCTCCCAAGACCTCTGCGACTCCCTAGCCTCTTTCTTCCACAACAAAATCGCCGACATACATAACAGCTGTGAAAACCAGTCCGGAGACCAGTCCACCCCACCCACCTCCGAACCAAAACCCCCCTCTAACAACCTTCGCGCCTGGAACCCAATCACCACTGAAGACACCATCCGCCTGATGAACTCCATCCACTCAGGATCGCCAACCGACCCATGTCCCCACCACATTTTCAACAAAGCAGACTCCATCATCGCACCCCATCTTCGAGACGTCATCAACTGCTCCCTCAACTCCGCTACCTTCCCGGAAAGCTGGAAACATGCCGAACTCAGCGCCCTTCTGAAGAAACCCACAGCAGACCCCACTGAACTTAAAAACTACCACCCCATCTCGCTCCTCCCATTCCCTGCCAAAGTTATTGAGAAAGCCGTCAACAGTCAGCTCGCCGCCTTCCTCGAATCCAACAAATCCCTCGACCCCTCACAGTCCGGCTTCCGAGCCAAACACAGCACTGAAACCGCCCTCATCGCAGCAACAGACGACATTCGAACACTACTGAACAACGGAGAAACAGTTGCCCTCATCCTACTTGACCTACCCGCAGCCTTCGACACAGTCTGTCATAGCACCCTCATACAACGCCTCAGCAACGTCGGAATACAAGGAAAAGCATTGGACTGGATCATCTCGTTCCTCGCCGGAAGAACCCAGAGAGTCTGCCTCCCCCCTTTCAGATCGGAGGCCACTAAAGTCATCTGCGGCATACCACAAGGATCTTCACTCAGTCCCACCCTCTTCAACGTATACATGAGTCCCCTCGCTTCCATCGCGCGCCAACACAACCTCAACATCATCTCCTACGCAGACGACACCCAGCTGATCTTCTCCCTCACCAAAGACCCAAACACCGCCAAAACCAACTTACACGAAGGAATAAAAGATGTAGCCGAGTGGATGAAGAACAGCCGTTTAAAACTGAACTCGGACAAAACGGAAGTCCTCATCTTAGGCTCATCCCCCTCTGCTTGGGACGACTCATGGTGGCCACCGGCCCTGGGAGCAGCACCCATACCAACGGACCACGCACGTAACCTGGGCTTCATCTTGGACTCCTCCCTCTCAATGACCAGACAAGTCAACGCCATCTCATCATCATGCTTCAACATCCTACGCATGCTCAAAAAAATATTCCGTTGGATCCCCACCGAAACAAGAAAAACGGTCACCCACGCACTGGTCACAAGCCGACTGGATTACGGAAACACCCTCTACGCCGGAATCACAGCCAAACTACAGAAAAAACTCCAACGCATCCAAAACGCCTCAGCCAGACTCATACTAGACATCCCCCACCAAGCTCACATTTCCGGTCACCTGAAAGACCTCCACTGGCTCCCCGTCAACAAGAGGATAACTTTCCGACTCCTCACCCACGCACACAAAGCCCTCTACGACCTAGGACCCGAATGCCTCAACACACGCCTGTCATTTTACACCCCCACCCGCCAACTACGATCGTCCAATCAAGCCCTCGCCGCAATTCCGTGCATCCATAGATCCACCATGGGGGGAAGATCCTTCTCCTACTTAGCGGCCAAAACCTGGAATTCTCTCCCCACCCACCTCCGCCTTACACAGAACCACCTCTCCTTCAGAAAGCAACTAAAAACATGGATATTCGATAAGTAAAGTACCCCACCCTCCCTCAAGCGCCTTGAGACCCTCTGGGTGAGTAGTGCGCTATACAAATTTTGAACTTGAACTTGTTGGTCAAGTGGTGCCTGAGCACACTGGATGCAATGTTTGGCCCCAACGAATGAGTAGTGTGTCAGCAGAGCAATATAGGAGTTAGGAAAGGACTTGAGTTTAGGGTACAGGTGCTGTTTCTCTGGTGCCTGTTAGATTGAAGTGAAGAAAACTGGTGCACTGCCTGAGACACTGGACAGGATCGCTGAGAGCATTTGCCCTGGTGGGTGACTGCCCTATCCTGAAAGAAGAAACTTTTTCCTTGAAACTGAGCTGTGATTCTTGAGTTGCGAGTTGTGCAGCTCCACCATGGAAATAACAAGAGCCTGCCAGTGAAGACTCCCCTCTGGCTTGGTTGTACAGCCCTTTTCAGCTTTTCGTTCTAATTCCTATGGCCCTGTGTGATCCTCCTGGTCCTAAATAGATTTAAATTGATGTTCTAGCCCTCATAAAAGGAAAATGGACAAGTAGCCCTGAAAATGTTTTTACTAGACGCTTTTAGGATTTGCTTAGGACTAGAAAAATGATAATTCTCTCTCTTGCAATCTGAATGTTAATGATGACCCAATGCTTTGTTCCCTTTGTATTTCTGCTTATACCTCATATGTATCCGCTTAATGAAATGTTTAGAATGTAAAATGACCACCTAGCAATGAATTAGGATATTGATAAAATTATGAAAATTAATGTGCAAATATTTTCTGTGTTCCTACTGGATCATAGGAATGTCTTTAGCTCATGCTAAAAGGACTATCTGTTAAAGATTGCAGGGATTTATTAGCATGAGCTGAAAGCCATTATGTATTTTGGCAGCCATTTTAGGTAGCCATGGGCTCGCCATGTGCTGTTTCCCTCTTCAGAGCCTTGCACATGCTCAGAAGGGCCTAGCTAGTAGAATGCACCTGCTTCTCTAGTATAACTGTCAGGCTATTTTTGCTGCTGTGTGGAGAAGTAACTCAACTCCCACTTTGGTGCGCAAGCAGATCTAGCATGCCCATAATAAGCATGTTGCATGCTTCCAGGAGCCAGAACTGCCCCTTGGTCTTATGCTGACTATGTAACCTTAATCATATATAAGGCCCCTGTTTTCTGTACTCCTTAGACTGCCTCATTCAGTTGCTAAGGCTTCTGTGTGACGTAGTCTCCCTCATTTGAGGTTATTAAAGATGTTACTTTTATATTTCAGCTTCTGTGCCAATTTCTTCTTTGTTGGTTTAAAAGGACCAGGTATCAGTGAGACCCCTGAGAAGGTTTCTATGTTCTACACTGTGTGCTCCCATTCCCTGTATGTCTGACCTGGTGTCTGGAATGTGTGTTGCATTCTGTGCTAACATTCCCTGTATATCTCAGCTGGTATATAGAATTTGTGATGTATCCTGTGCTCGCATTCACTGTATGTCTGAGCCAGTGTTTTGAATGTGTGCCGCAACCTATGTGCAGATACCATGTATGTCTGAACCGGTGTGTGAAATGTCTTATATCCTGTGCTCCTTTTCCCCGTATGTGAGAAGTTGGCCTGGTAGGGGATGTTTCCAATTCTGGAACCACCTACTACCTGACCAAACAATCCCTTATGGTGTCTGGTTGTAAGTCAACCTTATTAGACAAGCTATCCTAGGGGTAGCATGGACTAAGCAGCCTAAAGGCTTAACTTAAGAGGTCATGTTAAGCGAGCTGTTTTACCACATACAATCCTGTAATACCAAATGAAAGGACACCACACAAGTATATATTATAAAAATATATGTGTTTATTACTAAAAACAATCCCCAGTATTCTTTATGAATAAAGGGGCACAAGCGTTAAATCAAAAGCACTGTTTAAACATACAAGTTGCACAATTATGGATGAGGGCGGGTGGCCACTCAAACCATATACTAAACAAGTGGTATAAGAGAGGCCACTCGAACAGTGGTTAGGCCTAGGGCCTAGGGAATCGCTGGGAGCAGTCAGGACAAGCAATGCTGAAGTCGGGAATGGCCCTCGGGATTCGGTAGATGTGCGGAAAGCGCACGCATGCACCAATGTTAACCAATGGTGCGTAAAAGTCATAGAGTTAAAGTTTAAGGACACTTCCGCTGAACCTAGAGGAACAAAACTTAACACACAGACCCTAGAGGTGTGCACCAGTGTGGGAACACCGGCGGAGCAAAGTTACCTCACCCACAGGAAGTGGGTGCACAGGGTCGAAGTGGCGTCGGGTTTTGACACGCAGGCTCTTGGTGCTTGAAGCTGAAAGGGCTGCAGGCGGGTTAAAGATGAAGTGTCCGGTGGAGTCCAAGGGTGGACTCAAGTTGTAGAGTACCTGAAAGCAGAGGGGACAGAGTCTGGGTCACTCAGCAGTGACCAGGGTGGAACCAGGACGGAACCAGGCAATGTCGGGCGCAATCAGGTGGTCGTCGAGGAGCTTCTCTCCGCTGTCACGTGGGCTCTGGGGCATCTGCGACATCCAGGAGCAGGTCAAGATCTGTCCCACGCAGGCTCTCACCGTCGGTGCAGTCGGCTTCAAGTTTGGAGCAAACAAGCCTTGGCAAGAGCAATCCACGCGGGATCGGAAGATTGCTTCTAACTCGGACCAGGAAGGTCAGAGTCGGGGCTCCTTTTCAGGGGAGCTGGTGTGGATCTGGAGCAACCAGATTCACGAGTCTTCTTTGTAGTTTCGTTGGCACAGGGACCACTAGCCAGCTGGCAAGTGACCGGGCCAACGCGTTGAGCCAAATAGAGCCAAAGGGCCCCACGCAGCACTCGTCGAGTGTGGAGGGCTGAACTTCGGCTCAGGAGCAGCTCAGGGTGGGGGCTTCTCAAACCCCGGTGCACAGCTTCGAGGGTCACTCGTGGGCTGCACGGTCAGCGTCTCGTGGTCAATTCAAGATGGCGTGCCCCACGCTTCCGGTCACCTCCACGGGTCTCAGCTCTGCAGGGACTGTGGATCGGGTTGTTGGAAGGCAGGCAAGCTTGATCTCGTCGATCTCAGTCGCTCGAGTTCCGGCGGGAACTGCAACTAAGTAGACGTCGAGGGCTGGATGGTGCCTGCTGCTGCAGGGTGGTCACTCCTTGACCACAAGGGAGATTCTTCGGGCTTCCACGTTGAGATGGAGGTCCAAGGGTCCAGAGTTTCGTTTCTAATGTTTCTTCCAGGAAATCTGATGTGCATTGGCACTGCTCCCACTCTTATTCCAATCTGGGGGGCGTGATTACCTGCTAGGTCCCCTCCTATGAGTGGGACCCAGGAAGTGGGTGGATACACCCCCTTCCTTTGATCCAGGCCGCCCTGGCACGAGGGCTGGAGTGCCCCAGAACCGGTTTGGCCGGATTATGCAAGGGGCAGCCTTGTGCGCCCCAGGCAGTGTCTGGTTTCTTTCAAACCTCCCTGCTACAATACACTATCTCCTGTCTGGAGGGCGGTGACACCCTCCTGTGACAGGAAACCCTTTGTCCAGGACCCCTTTGGCTGAGTTTCAGTCAGCTGCAGGGGTCCAGACATTTGTCTGTGGCAGAGGCATCCATTTTGTGGATCTAAGGTCTTTGGAGAAATCAACCGCATTTAAGCAAAGTAACATGTCTTACCCCTCTAGAGGGGTGGAATGCTATCCCCGTCGCCAGAACTGGCGAGGGGATAGTATTCCAAATCGTATGACACCTTACACGACATGTTTTGATAAAGCCAAACCAAAGTTGCTATATAACCGCAAGGATTATAAGGCACTTAAGAGTATATGGTATGGCATTATCCTGAAACAGCTTAGGGAGTTGTTCCCGACAGCTGCAGACAGGCTCAGCTCATGCTAGAGCTCCATCTCACGTGAAACCACGCACTCTGCCTCCAGGATTGATGAGGCCTTCCATAGGAGTGGCTCACAGGTTTACATGTGTCCAGATATAGGTTTAGATATAGGTATACTATACCTAAGCAAGGGGTGATTACACCACCTTACCCCAGCTGAGTGATCAGCCAGTTGTGTCAATTTAAGAACCAGCCAGGGGTGGCAAAAGATATGCTGCAGCCCCTGGTAGGCCTTGGTGGCCCCTATGCCCTGGGCACCTATAGTGCATTATACAGGGGCTGACAAGGGGTCCATTTCCAATTGGGGTATGTACCTAGGGTACATGGAATCCATTTTACAGAGAGAGCAGATGGCCTGGGGCCCTGATTAGCAGGGAACCAGGTCAACTAAGTCAAAAAACCAGCTAAACACAGGCAAAAAATCCGGGGTAACCATAGTCAGGTAGCCACCTTCCTACATAACCCCCCCCCCAAACGAAAGGAGATAAGGCTATCCTTGGCCAGGTAAGCCTATATTGCCTGAGTGGCCATATAAGGAAGTACCTGCACTAGCATGGGTACCCCCTGTCTCATGGTCCACTAAGCAGTCCCTCACCCTTTGGGTATTAGAGGGTCTCCACCATAGGGAATCACTACCTTGGGTGTGTTTATGCAAAGTTAAAGGCTGGTTTGGATATGGAGTATTGAAGTGAGGCTCTACTAAGTTAGGGCTTGGCTTCCTCCAATTATCTTCCACCATGTGTGCCTTTCTTTCTTTAACTGAGTTGCACTGTGCTCTCAGGGTCAACCTCTGGCTACCTAAAGCGGGAGGCTGGGTCCCTCTGTTTGGCTTGCTGGAGGGACAGTTCAGGTTTGGGCCCCTTGGGTCCCAGGTTTGGCTGTGCCCAACAGAATCCATCTGTGGGAGGTCCCTAACTGTTTTTAAGGGGGCTCCCTCAGGAGTTTTTAAAGTTTTCACCTTTCTAGGGCTACTAGTTTTGGTGCACCTAATCTTTTGATGGGGGTGCTTTATTTGACAGGGGGCCCTCTGGGTCTCACTGTCCTTCTTGTCCTCTGCAGCCCTGGGCTGGCTAAGGCAAGGTAGAGAGGGGCAGGTTACCTGCTCCAGACTGGGTCCCACCTGAGAAGGGTCCACTGCCATCAGAGGCTCTGTCAGGCCAGGCCTAACAACCTCTGGGGCAGTTCCTTCATCAGGGGTAAGATCAGTTCCCTGAGGAGGCTGATCCTGTCCTAAAGTCTGGTGAGGGGGAGATTTCTCTTCCTCCTCCATGCTCTCAGTTTGTGTGGAGTTATCCATCATTTCAGGCTTCACAACACACATATCAGTTTGAGTTTGGGCTGTGGCCATCACAGCCCCACCAACCTTTTCAGGAGGAGACTCAGTTTGGGTTTCTGCTGTTATCATAACAGCTTTGCTATTCTGTTCAGGAAGAGCTTTTGCTAAAGATGGGGCAGAGAGTTTCTCAGCCCTACCAACCTTTTCAGGAAGGACATCTTGAATTGGGGCTGTAGCCATTACAGCCCCACTAACCTTTCCATTGGAATTCACCATTCTAGAATGGGTTTCCTGTTCAACCTCAGCCCAGGCTGAGATTTCCAAATCATTACCAAGTAGGCAGTCTACAGGCAAGTTTGGGGACACTGCCACTCTCTTTGGGCCAATGACACCTCCCCAGCTGAGACTTACTACTGCCATGGGATGATTTGTTTGGATTCCATCAATGTTTGTAACCTGGTATGTGGCACCAGGTAAAAGTTGCTTAGAGGGGACTATGCCATCAGCCACCATGGTGATGCTAGCCCCTGTGTCTCTAAAAGCTTCAACTTTCAAACCATTGATGATGGGTTCTTGTCTATACTTGCTCAAAGTATTTGGGCAAGCAGAGAAGTTGGCAAACCCCATGCCAGTCTCATAAACAAGATCATTGGGTGATGGGGACCTGGATAGGCCAGGGTCCACCTGAGCTCCAACAGTAAACCCACCCAGATTCCTGGGTGTGCTTCCACTTCCTGGGGGATTACTGCTGACAGTAACAGGAGGTGTTGAAGCTGGCTTTGGAGGTATATTTTCTTTATTGTTATTCTTGGGACAACAGTTGTCTGTTTTGTAATGCCCAACCTGTTTACAGGGATAACAATAAGGCTTTTTCTCAGTTGAAGAAGTGTCTTGGGACCCACCCCCATTCTTGGAGTTTTGGGGCCCTGGGGAAGTCTTTTCTTTATTTTTATCCCCACCCTTATCTTGAGGCTTGGTAGACTCCTTCTTCTGGTTACTGTCCTGATTCTTAGGCCTAATCCTGGTTCTGACCCACTTGTCTGCCTTCTTTCCCAATTCTTGGGGAGAGGTCAGATCAGAGTCCACCAGGTGCTGGTGTAAGAGCTGGTTCTGACAATTACTTAGGATCTGCTCCCTCATAATCAAATTATACAATCCTGTAAAGTCATGTACTTTGCTGCCATGTAGCCAACCCTCCAGAGCCTTAGTTGCACAATCAACAAAATCAGTCCAGTCCTGAGTCTGTGTCTTCTGGGTGTCTCTGAACTTTAACCTGTACTGTTCAGTGGTTAAGCCAAACCCATCTATTAGGACACTCTTCAGGACTTTGTAATTGTTTGCATCCTCATGTCTAACAGTGAGGAGCTTATCTCTCCCTTTCTCTGAAAAGGAGTACCATAAGATTGCTGCCCACTGTTCCTCAGGAACCTGCTGTACCATGCAGGCTCTCTCAAGAGCAGTTATCCACTTGTGGATGTCATCCCCTTCCTTGTAGGGGGGCACAATCTTTGTCAGGTTTCTACTATCATAGGACCTGGGTTTCTCTTTAGGAATATTGCTGCCACCAGTGGCACCTAAGCCACACAATTTTTGCTCTCTTGCCAAGGCAAGTCTAGCTTGAGCCAAGGCTACCTCCTCCCTCTCTATCTGGAGTTTGACAGCCCTCATTCTGGCCCTATGCTCTAGCTTTTGAGAAGCACTCATGCCTCTCTGTGATTCTCTGGAGGCACTAGAAACATGAGAGTCCCCTGAGGGAGATCTCACTCTTCTGTTGCCTGGGAGAATAACATGTTGGGTTCTGGGGAGGTGCTGGCCCTCTCCATTCCCCAGTAGGTCCAAGTTGGCCTGGCTAAGCCTGGCAACTGGAACCTGGCTACCCTGATCCTGAACTTCTAAGTCCTCAACATCTGAGTCCTCATCTAAGTCATCATCATCCTCCTCCTCCTGAGGGGGATCAGTTTCAGGGGGGTTCCCTCCATTTCCTGTGTCTAGGGAAGCTGCCTTTGCCTTCTCTAAGTCATCCTGCTCTAGGATTTCTACCAGGATTTGGCAGGTGGGGCTTCTGCCCCTTTTTAACCCTCTTGCTTTGCACAAGGCAATCAAGTCTCTACGGGTTAACTTGTCATATCCAAAAGTTGCCTGGGTAGGGTCAACTGTCACAGGAGTAGACCCTGAGGCTTTTCCTGTGTCAGACATGGTTACTAGTGAGGTGTAAGTGGTGCACTTACCTACACTAAGTGTTTTCCTACTGTACCTTGCTAGTTAGTTGTAGTCAGGGTGTGCTAATCCCTTCAACCTACAACTACTAAGTTCAGTAGAACTTAATATGCTAAGCTTTTGATTTATATGTACCTAGAGGTACTTGATGTGATCTTTCAATTTGATATAAAGATTGCAATGGTAAAACAACAGCAAGCTCAAATCCGCACCGCTGCCACCAATGTGAGAAGTTGGCCTGGTAGGGGATGTTTCCAATTCTGGAACCACCTACTACCTGACCAAACAATCCCTTATGGTGTCTGGTTGTAAGTCAACCTTATTAGACAAGCTATCCTAGGGGTAGCATGGACTAAGCAGCCTAAAGGCTTAACTTAAGAGGTCGTGTTAAGCGAGCTGTTTTACCACATACAATCCTGTAATACCAAATGAAAGGACACCACACAAGTATATATTATAAAAATATATGTGTTTATTACTAAAAACAATCCCCAGTATTCTTTATGAATAAAGGGGCACAAGCGTTAAATCAAAAGCACTGTTTAAACATACAAGTTGCACAATTATGGATGAGGGCGGGTGGCCACTCAAACCATATACTAAACAAGTGGTATAAGAGAGGCCACTCGAACAGTGATTAGGCCTAGGGCCTAGGGAATCGCTGGGAGCAGTCAGGACAAGCAATGCTGAAGTCGGGAATGGCCCTCGGGATTCGGGAGATGTGCGGAAAGCGCACGCATGCACCAATGTTAACCAATGGTGCGTAAAAGTCATAGAGTTAAAGTTTAAGGACACTTCCGCTGAACCTAGAGGAACAAAACTTAACACACAGACCCTAGAGGTGTGCACCAGTGTGGGAACACCGGCGGAGCAAAGTTACCTCACCCACAGGAAGTGGGTGCACAGGGTCGAAGTGGCGTCGGGTTTTGACACGCAGGCTCTTGGTGCTTGAAGCTGAAAGGGCTGCAGGCGGGTTAAAGATGAAGTGTCCGGTGGAGTCCAAGGGTGGACTCAAGTTGTAGAGTACCTGAAAGCAGAGGGGACAGAGTCTGGGTCACTCAGCAGTGACCAGGGTGGAACCAGGACGGAACCAGGCAATGTCGGGCGCAATCAGGTGGTCGTTGAGGAGCTTCTCTCCACTGTCACGTGGGCTCTGGGGCATCTGCGACGTCCAGGAGCAGGTCACGATCTGTCCCACGCAGGCTCTCACCGTCGGTGCAGTCGGCTTCAAGTTTGGACCAAACAAGCCTTGGCAAGAGCAATCCACGCGGGATCGGAAGATTGCTTCTCACTCGGACCAGGAAGGTCAGAGTCGGGGCTCCTTTTCAAGGGAGCTGGTGTGGATCTAAAGCAACCAGATTCACGAGTCTTCTTTGTAGTTTCGTCGGCACAGGGACCACTAGCCAGCTGGCAAGTGACCGGGCCAACGCGTTGAGCCAAATAGAGCCAAAGGGCCCCACGCAGCACTCGTCGAGTGTGGAGGGCTGAACTTCGGCTCAGGAGCAGCTCAGGGTGGGGGCTTCTCAAACCCCGGTGCACAGCTTCGAGGGTCACTCGTGGGCTGCACGGTCAGCGTCTCGTGGTCAATTCAAGATGGCGTGCCCCACGCTTCCGGTCGCCTCCACGGGTCTCAGCTCTGCAGGGACTGTGGATCGGGCTGTTGGAAGGCAGGCAAGCTTGACCTCGTCGATCTCAGTCGCTCGAGTTCTGGCAGGAACTGCAACTAAGTAGACGTCGAGGGCTGGATGGTGCCTGCTGCTGCAGGGTGGTCACTCCTTGACCACAAGGGAGATTCTTCGGGCTTCCACGTTGAGATGGAGGTCCAAGGGTCCAGAGTTTCGTTTCTAATGTTTCTTCCAGGAAATCTGATGTGCATTGGCACTGCTCCCACTCTTATTCCAATCTGGGGGGCGTGATTACCTGCTAGGTCCCCTCCTATGGGTGGGACCCAGGAAGTGGGTGGATACACCCCCTTCCTTTGATCCAGGCCGCCCTGGCACGAGGGCTGGAGTGCCCCAGAACCGGTTTGGCCGGATTATGCAAGGGGCAGCCTTGTGCGCCCCAGGCAGTGTCTGGTTTCTTTCAAACCTCCCTGCTACAATACACTATCTCCTGTCTGGAGGGCGGTGACACCCTCCTGTGACAGGAAACCCTTTGTCCAGGACCCCTTTGGCTGAGTTTCAGTCAGCTGCAGGGGTCCAGACATTTGTCTGTGGCAGAGGCATCCATTTTGTGGATCTAAGGTCTTTGGAGAAATCAACCGCATTTAAGCAAAGTAACATGTCTTACCCCTCTAGAGGGGTGGAATGCTATCCCCGTCGCCAGAACTGGCGAGGGGATAGTATTCCAAATCGTATGACACCTTACACGACATGTTTTGATAAAGCCAAACCAAAGTTGCTATATAACCGCGAGGATTATAAGGCACTTAAGAGTATATGGTATGGCATTATCCTGAAACAGCTTAGGGAGTTGTTCCCGACAGCTGCAGACAGGCTCAGCTCATGCTAGAGCTCCATCTCACGTGAAACCACGCACTCTGCCTCCAGGATTGATGAGGCCTTCCATAGGAGTGGCTCACAGGTTTACATGTGTCCAGATATAGGTTTAGATATAGGTATACTATACCTAAGCAAGGGGTGATTACACCACCTTACCCCAGCTGAGTGATCAGCCAGTTGTGTCAATTTAAGAACCAGCCAGGGGTGGCAAAAGATATGCTGCAGCCCCTGGTAGGCCTTGGTGGCCCCTATGCCCTGGGCACCTATAGTGCATTATACAGGGGCTGACAAGGGGTCCATTTCCAATTGGGGTATGTACCTAGGGTACATGGAATCCATTTTACAGAGAGAGCAGATGGCCTGGGGCCCTGATTAGCTGGGAACCAGGTCAACTAAGTCAAAAAACCAGCTAAACACAGGCAAAAAATCCGGGGTAACCATAGTCAGGTAGCCACCTTCCTACACCGTATGTCTGAGAAGCTGTCTGGAATGCTGTGAGTGAAGGTTGTAAAAGAAAATTGGTGTGTGGTTGTGAGGAAATGGGGTTTATTCTACGGTATGGTTGTGACCTCACCATGTAATACACCTACCAACCCTTTTAGGATCAGTAGGTTTAGTTTGTTAGACGTTAGCTCAACCCTGGGTGGCTGTGGCTCTTAACAACAAGGCTTACACAAAAGGTTCAAGTGTGAAGCATTTAAGAAACCACCAAAACAATTTTAGAAGAAATAACAAACACAAGAAATCAGTTACCAATTTATAAAAATAAAGCAGATTTTATATATTTCTAGAAACCACAATGAAAAAGATCCCCTGGAGGGATCTGGAATTTACAAAGTATAGTAAATCAGAAAATGTAATTTAACAGCAAATAAGCAATCGCAAATGTAACAAATTTTGCACTTAGAATTATTTTCACCAAAAAGTTGAACTTGTTGTAATGCGGTCAGATAGAGTTACTTTGGGCAACCAACTTCAGCAGGGAGCCAGTCAGCGGGACCCGCAAGGCCCTCAGAAACAGTTTCCTCCCCAGAAGAAGCAGTCTTCCGACAGTTCCAGGCACTTTATCCTCGTTGCGATGGATTTCTAAGGCAGTGGTTCTGATGCGAAGGATACAGCATGCTGAAAATGCTGAAGGGTGATGTGGAAAAGATGTGGTTGAAAGAGGTCTTCCTGCAGCTGCTCCCTGGTCTGCAGGTTTGGTGAGGTGATCCTGGCTGCATGGGTCAATGTCCCTTGAGGTCTTCTCGGGCCTGGCAGAAGTCCAGTTTCCACTGAACTGCCTGCTGTCCTGTATCACTGTCACAGTAAATCCTTCCCTGGCTGTAGCTTCTCCGGCAACCTTTCCAGGTCCAGCAGACTCAGATGCAACTTCTGACAGCCAGGTCCTGGTCCTTGGTCCTGCACGGCAATGATGAGCTGCGATCAGGGCTATCACTCACCCTTAGCAGACTTCTTTAACTGTTGTATCGCTATGCTGTGAACAGGAGGTCTACCAGGTGCCCCTTGGAGTATCTTGCCTCGGCCTGACCCAGAAAACAACTTCTCCACTAACAGGACACAGCAGGCTACCCTAGGATGAACGATTCTATCCACTCCTAATAAGGCAGAACCCTTTTCTTGGCACCCAGAACTACTTAGCCAACTCAGAGGTGTAGCTACCAAGGGAGCTACATTCCCCTGAAAAACATGTTTTGGCAACTGGTTCCCTCCTTTCTTGTCCCTAGTGCAAGCCTGTCTATCCAGACAATACAGCAGCCCCTCTCCCAAGTGTTCCCATTTGCCCTTCAAAGGTGGTTTCTGCTTTGAAGCTCGCCTTTTGGGCCAACACCCGTGCGACTTCCTACAGGAGGGAGAACACCTCCTTCCAGTGAAGGCCCCTATTGTATCTTTTCCTGGGAGTTGTTAACACGGCTACCTAGGAGAGCAAAAAGCTGACTCAATGACAAGACTTCATGTGCAACAGTTAACCCCTACTGTGCTCCTGTCGGCCGTTGGCTGATGGAAGCACTCCCTCCCTGGTGCTGCGAACGACCGTTGGCCTTCACAGCCCCGTCCACCCTTTAGAATGCCCGCACCACGGCGGAATTACCGCAGTGGTTAAAGCGTTAAGGGCACAGGTGATTTAAAGCAACACAGTGGGTTCAAGAGCACCCATATTCTCACTCTAGCAATGATGTCTCTTGCTCTGGGTGTGACATTGTATCTCCCAGCAATATTAATATCCGGTGACATTTAGGTATGTATTCACCCCTAATCACTCTTTAAATGCTTCCCACAGGGTAGCCACAGAGGTAACAGAGCGCTGGTTCAACATGTAGTAGGATAAAATCACTTGGTGACTTTCTGTTCAAAGACTGGGTCTGACAGCTCAGATGGTCGCAGCTGCTACATTCTATGTATCCCCAGATAGCTGTCAATGGTCAAAGCCATCAGAACCAGAGAATGATCGGACAAAGCCCAAGGAAAATGTGCTATAATTTCAACCCAGCCCATCTCATCTCTAGATCCTAACCAGAAATCAATCCTTGGAGATATTCCATGTACTATGGAATGTATACGCTCTGGATTTAGGACATTCAACACGGTACAAGTCTATCAGTTTGCACTGGTGGGTAATATCTCATAGATCTTAATCAGCGTGGGTGTGTCAGCTGGACCTGTTGCCGGTGCTGTACAAATCAGCTTGCAGCATTGAAGTATTTTCCACATATTACAAAGTGAGGGTGGAAGAGTCTACAAGCCTGTTTCTAACTTTAGTGAAAAAAACAAAACAACAAAAAAGAAATCAGTATCGTCAAAGTTCGGCCCATATGTATTGCTCAATGTAATCTGTACCGAACCCAACAACCCCTGTACAACCACATACTGGCCCTCTTCATCACAGAACGTGTCCACAGGCCGAACCATAAGCCTTGTTTAACCAATAAACCCACTTCCGTAGTGACTGAGGAAAATAAATGGAGGTACAAACTCCAGATTTTGGAGAAATTATTAACCACCTCATAACCAGCATGCATCTCCGGAACTAAAACAGCACCCACCTTAGGCCTAATGAGGTATGCAGTCACCAGTCAGGCCTAGTGATGGTCCTTCCCCCCTCTCACATCACAGGCGAGCAGCCTAGCATTACATCCAAAGCTTGCCCCAGTCATGTGTATTGTGTCTGCAATTCCAACCCCGCTCTTTCTTCTAAGCTTTTCTGTCAAATCAGACCTATTTGATCAGCAGTATTTCTGACATTAAAACCCTGTGTCACCTGTGTTCTAGTAATAGTCGCCCACACAGCCCTCCCAACAAACCCCTACCCACATTGTATGAGTAACCTTAGCAGAGCTTTACAGTCTAGCCTCAGAGTGGCTAAACTGGCATCTATCACATTTACGCCCAGACTCAAGTGATGCTCCGTAGTGTTAGATCTAACAGCAGTGTTAGAATACTGTCCTTCTTGCATATTGATGAGAGGTATAACTTGTCTTGACACTGTGGGTGCTTAGTCGAGGGTTGGTAGCTGGTGAATTGTGGGCGGGGGAGACCTTTTCTAACTCTCACACTGGTTGAGTCCTCCCTATTTTACAATTTTTAAAGCACAAGAGCAAGCCTCAAAAATCCCTCCGCCGACCCCGGTGAACTAAAAAATTACTGGCCAATCTCCATGCTCCCATTCCCAGCAAAGGTACTGGGAAACTCATGACTCACCTGGAGCAGAACCAGCTACTCGACGCCTCCCAATCTGGCTACCACAGTAATCACAGCTATGAAAGTCATGATCGCAGGGACGGACTACATCCAAACCCTCCTCGACCAAGGAGAAACAGCAGTTTTACTCCTCCTTTACCGCTCTGCAGCCTTTGACACCATAACCCACCACTCACTAAAAGATTCCTCCACATCGGCATCCAGATGGATCACCTCCTTCCTCACCGGAAGAACCCAGCGGAACCACAGCGCGCCTTTCTCCTTTGAACCCAAGGAGATCACCTGCGGTGTCCCCCAGGGCTCATCCTTCAGCCCCACGCTCAACGCATATATGACCCCACTGGTCAACATTGTCAGATCCCACGGTCTCAACATAATTTCCTACGCAGACGACACCCAACTCATCCTCTCACTCACCGATGTCCCTACCACCACCAGAACCAACTTCCACAGATGTATGACAAACATCGCTGACTCACTGACTGGAGGAAAAAAATTGCCTGCAGCTAAACACAGACAAGACAGAAGTACTGATCTTTGGCAACAGCAGCAACACATGAAGTGACTCCTGGTGGCCATCAGACCTAGGACACGCACTCACTCCCTCCGACCACGCCAGAAACCTCGGGATCATCATCAACAAACTCGCCATAAAATTACAGATCCCACCCCCGTATGCGGGGGTGGGAGCCCCGGAGCTCTGACTCACACCTGTTGCGCGTGCCTTGAGACGATCATTGATTTGTTTTTTTACCGCTGACCCCTGCTGGGAAAAGGCCTCGATAAGGAGCGTAGCTCCTTGGCTTGCTGACCTGAGGAGGTTTTGGTCAGATTATTCTCAGCGAGTTGCTGGGGATATTAATCTACTTGCTGGATGGCTGTAGCTACAAACATTGCATGAGGAGGAGCACACCCAGTCTCCAAAGAGTACCTTCACCAGGGTCCAGCTAGAGGCTATGAGAGGGGTTACCACTTTCTTCTGTGGTTCTGCTAAGGGTCCCTTTGATTCAAGACCTACTCTAAATGCTACTCTACATCAGTAAGGCAGATCACTTCATAGGCTACTATTTGAGAGGCCAGTCAAGTCGCACATAGACACAGTTTGGCTACTTCCAGTCCTGATTGTGTTAGAAAGGGTGGTATGTCCTCCCGGGCACACCTAGACACGACCTGATTGCAATCTACCTAGCCGATACAAGGTTCAAAGCTTCTGTTGGATTTATCGACTGAACTAGCTACCATAGTGAAACCTTCTACTCGTTCCTCTAAGGACTTGACACGGGTAGGCACTAATGCTTGCAAGAGTATTTTCCCTCCCAACCTCTCGAAGAAGGCAGCTAAGTCTTTTAAAAACAATCTACTCAAACGCTACCCTGAAACCCTCATCTCTCATACCTACCTTTGTGCATTCAAGAGCATAGTGGTGACATACCTTTTCTTCTACACAACCAGACAAGCCCAATGGAGAAAAGTTTTCACTAATATGCTTTGTTACAAAGCTCTATGTAAAGCCACTCACCGTTTCCGTATTAACCTAACTCCATCTTGTTTCCTCAATGTGGAACTGACCATCTCGCTCTACAATAACGGCAACATCCTTATTCAAGCCTCTGACTTCTACCTGAATCGGTTTGACAGTATTTTTGATAAAATAAAAAATTCACTCAATAAACCTGATCCTGCCAATCTAGGTCATCCCAATCTCACCAGCACGGCAACACCTTCCGCGGCCTCCCTTCCTATCTCCCCTCCAAACACCTGGAACAACAACCCCAAACCTACCAGACCAAAATATTCTAGCCGCCCCTTTACTACTGAACCTCCAGCTAGCTCCCACTCCGGGGGCACACCCTCCACCTCTCTCATGCTATTACCGCCAGCAACACATTGGAGTGTAACATTTCTAATACCAACCCTGACACTACATGCTACCCATCTCCTAGTCCCAATAACTCTAATCTGACTGAGTCTCCTAGTACCAGTAACTCTAATCTGTTTGCTTCTCCATCCCGCATACAACTTAAACCCCAGCACCCGCACACAACTTAAACCCCAGCACACTTCCTTTGAACCCTCTATGTCATCCCTCCTCAACCCCTTCACCTATTGCACTGCACACTACACCAGGGCCCCCTTCTCCTATTAACCCCCCTCGTCCGCTTCTTCTAGAGCTACTTCCATGGCACAGGATACGTCCATTGGGACCCCCCACTTGCATACTCAAAGATGTTCTTCCCAACCTCCTGCTCAGATCCCTAATTATTTATTTATTTATTATTATTATTATTATTATGTATTAGGCGCAAGATGAAACATCCCTACGGGGAACTCTCGGCGCCACAATATCAGAAAAGTGATGAGTGAATAGAGGCCGCTAATTAATGACTGAATATCCAAGTTTTGAGATGCTTTTTGAACAGCCCCAAATTAGGACTGTCACGGATGTCGTCCGGGAGCTTGTTCCAGTGGAGTGGCGCAAGATGAGAGAAGGAGCGACCTCCCGTTCTAGTCTTGTTGATCCTCATCGGGTACAACAGCCGCTGATTGCTCGACCTCAGTTGCCGACCAGGTATATAGGGAATTTGCTTTTTCCTAAGATAGACCGGGCCATGCGACTGTAGAGTCTTAAATACTTTACATAGAAGTTTGAATATTGCTTGCTTCTTAATTGGCAGCCAATTAAGTTGGCGCAGAAGAGGTTCCGAAGGCGAGCGCGAAGGACGATTAAGGGGAAGACGTGCAGCCATATTCTGAACGACCTGAAGTCTGGAAAGAAGATCTTCTCTGACCACTTCTAGCAGTGAATTGCCATAATCCAACCTGCTTACTAAGAGAGCCTGAATGAGCGACTTTCTAGCAGAGGGGGCAACCAAGGAAAGAACTTTCTGAGCATCCACATCAAGCCGAAGCAGGTGCCAGAAATGCTCTTCACATGTTGCTCCATGGAGAGTTTATCGTCCACCATAATACCTAGATTTTTCACCCACTTTTTGGGGGTCGGAAGGTCGCCTAGCTCAGGAGGCCACCAGTCCGCAGACCAAAACTCCATTGGTTTCCCAAACAGCAGAATCTCTGTTTTGGCTGTGTTCAGCTGTAGGAAATTATCAGTCATCCAGGCCGCCGTCAGTAACATACACTTTTTGAATCTTTCTCTGATCGATGAGGGATCTGAATCGATGGTAATGAAAAGCTGAGTATCATCCGCATATGACACAGTGTCAAACCCACAGGATCTAATAATGGGCGTCAGAGAAGATACATAAATGTTGAATAGCGTAGGGCTTAGAATGGAGCCCTGAGGGTACCCCTTTATCCACAGCCACAGTCTGAGAAGTTAACGACTCAAGTTGGACTTGCTGAGATCTGTCGGCAAGAAGGCTCTCAAACCATCTAAGTGTTATTCCCCTGAAACCAATCTCTTGTAATCTATCCACCAGGGATTGATGAGAGATGGTGTTAAATGCGGCCGACAGATCCAGAAGGATCAGCATGGTCGGAGTTCCCTTATCCAAGGCCAACTTGATTGTATCAGTGACTTCTATCAGTGCAGACTCAGTACTGTACGAGGCTCGAAAGTCTGACTGCGAGGAGTCCAGCAGATCATTAGCTTCTAAATAATGTGCTAACTTTTTCATTGACTGTGGCCTCCATGACCTTTGAGAACGAGGGGAAAAGAGAGATTGGCCTATAATTTCGGATATCCAATGGATCGGCCGTAGCTTTTTTAATATGGGTCTAATTTGGGCCCGCTTTCATCTCTGAGGAAAGGTGGCTATGCTTAAAGAGCGATTACATAAATCTGCAATAGGGGCCGCTAGGGCCGGCGCCAGGGTCGTGATAGTGAAAGGAGGGGCCACGTCAAAAGAGGAACCAGACTTTTGGTGAGCCAGTAGTGAGTGGACATTGTCCACCATTATGGCCTCAAATGTTTCTAAAACGAAGGAAGTGGAATCGTCATACTTCTGTGAAACCCCACTTGGTTCCATCTGAGGGTTAAAAGAGCTATAGAATTTGTCTATCTTTAGCTTAAAGTGGTTGGCCAAATCATAACAGATTTGTTGCGTCTGCCGGATGGATGAGTCATTCACTCTTGGATTAGTGAAGTCTTTCAGGATTTCACACAATTCCTTGGAAGAGTTCTTCGCTTCATCAATTCTGGATCCCAGATGCAGTCTTCTCGCGGCATTACAATTCCTTAGATATTGTCTAAGGGCCAGTCTATATACTAGTTTGTCTGCCTCCTATTTAGATTTCCTCATTTCCTTTCCCATTTCCTGCACCCTGCTTTTTCTTTCTTAAGGCTATCTTTGTACTAGGGTGCTGGCGCTGCTTTTGCCCTAGATTTGCAAACTTTACTTGGGGCGATCGTATCCAGAACTTTGGTCAGAGAGCCCTCTAGCTGTTCCAGTTCCACATTGCTGTCCACACAGTTTTGAAGGACCGGGGCTTTAAATACTGGTATGAAGGAGGATAGGGTCACCTTCCTCCACGGTCTCTGCCGGCCTAAGGTACCTTGGGATTTGGTTAATACCTTTGATACACTTAGTACAAATTTTAGAGCCGAGTGGTCTGTCCAAGTCAGGGCTAGCGGGAGATCTACTGCTACTTCCTGCGTATTGGTAAAGATGTTATCCAATGGGGCTGAATACTTTGGGGAAGAGGCCCAGGGATTCCAGGGCATCTAAAAGGCCGTAGGAATCTGGATTGGAGGAAAAATATCAGAGTGATGGTTCAAATCTCCTATTAACAGAGTTTTATGAGATTGCAGAGCGAGCTAACACCTTCTCTGCCAATCCCACCCCACATATGGAGCCCATGAATGAGCCAACTCAGCAAGCTAGTGGATCATTTGTGTCATTCCAGTGAAGGTTGAAGTCACCGAGGAAGATATGGTGATCACCAAGGGGATGATAGATCGACTGAAGCACACAGACAATCTTGCCCTTGTTTCAAATTTCAGTGAATAGGATCTCACAGGAGGACATCAGATCAGTATGAGTCTGCTTCAGAACGAGGCTAGAACGATGGATGCAGGCGATGCCCCCAGATCTAATAGGTCTGTCACATCTGATTATGTCATAGCCAGGAGGAATTAGGATGTCAAGTATAGGGGAGGAGGATTAAGCCACGTTTCAGTAAGAATCAGGAGATCTAGCTCTTGCGATATGATGAGTTCAGAGATATCCGTTGTGTGTTTCACTGCTGATCTGCAGTTGAGAAGCATCGATCTGATATGAGAGTTTGTAGTTGCTTCCACTCGAAGCGGCGTGGCGATCTGAAGTAAGTTATCCTTATTCAAGGATCTTAAGTTAACGCTAGGTTGTCTATCCGGATCAGATGTGATAGTGGGTATGATGCTGGTAGAAACCGCATATTTTTATACAAGAAAAAATGGTATGAAGGAAAAAATACAAAACAATTTATGAGTAGAGCACATTTAATTACCCTCTCCACAATTATTGTTATTCTTAATGAATGTATCACAATATATTTATAACACACAAACAGTGGCACCTAATCAATCAAGAAGACAAAAAAATAACATATACCACAACATTATATACATCCACAAAAACACAATAATGCTTTGCAAAGTAACCCTAGAATTCTGTGTGAACCACTCAGAGGTAGTCAAGGTGAAACACCTAAGGTTTGAAGACTAATTATCCTAGCCCTAGTGTGACACCACACAATTCCAAAGATCACTATGGTTCCAATGACTCCTCCTCAGAAGTGTCGCCGTGACCACGTTTCAGCCTTTTCTTCTTAGGCCTCCTCAGGACAAGGGTTATACATTAATCTTCCAAAAGACCGGTATAAAGGGTTTGAAGCGCCAAAATAACGTCTTAGCGCTTGAGGTACAATTGCCTCCCTCTCTGTGTGATAGAACGCCATTCATGTTTATTCATGCGCTCCATCTATCCCAATCAGAGCCAACCTCCTGTTCTACTTGTCTTCTCTGTATCGCAAGGGATTAAATATCCTAACTTTGCCTAAACTTCTGTTTCCTACGTACACTGCGGCCGCCAAAGTGCAGATGTGATAGTGGGTATGATGCTGGTAGAGACCGCATAGTCATCATATGATAGTAAGAGTGCGAGCATGTCCTCCTCCGACATCTGAGGCTGGAATCTAAGGGGTCTAGCATGGAAGTTGGGAAGAGGGAAGAGGGCCAGCGTGGTTTACTAGGGTAAGTGTCAAAGGGCCTTTTCATTCCACCGAGTGGCAGTATGACCGTGTCAAAGCCCCCTCTAGTGCCCCCCTTGGCGAATAGCATTAATATCAAGGACGGTTTGATCAACTGTTGATCTTTACCCAAACACACAGAGAACATGTGGCTCTCCCTGGAGTCAAACTCCTGGGATCTTATGTTTCTAACAGAAACCTGGCTGAGGGAGAGAACTAACCCTGACCTGATGCTGGTGGTACCTGGTGGCTTTCGGATTACTTGCGCCAATCGGGATGGCAACAAGAAGATAGGAGGGGGTGTGGCTGTTATCCTGAGGGATGGTTGGGAGATCTCCACTAGGAGAATGGAGCACATTGGGAACATTGAGGCCCTGACCTGTGTCAGAATCTCACCCTCCTCCTCGCTGGCCGAGATGTTGGTATATAGACCCCATGACAGCCTATCCTGCCACCCGATACAGCTCTGCAACATCGTCACTCAACTCTCTGAATTACGCCAATATAACTGTGGAAGGCTACTTCAACGTCTATGTGGATGATGATGAAAATTTTTTCCCAGGTATCATTGCTGGCAGAAACTCTAGAGGGTTTAAATCTCACGCAATGGGTGACCGCACCTACTTACATGGTGGGCCATATGCTTGACCTTATTTTTTCCAACAATCCTAACCTTAAAGTGGAGGCACCAGTATGCCTGACCTGGATGGACAATTTTCTGGTACTATTCAGTTTCTGGCTTGAATCCAATTGGTCTAACTCCTGTCCAATTTCTCACAGGAGAAACTTGATTTGGGTCACCCCAGAAGCTATGGGACCGGCACTCCAAGATGCTCTCACCAACAGGGACTTATCCTGCTTCAATCGCTGGGTCACCTCCGCCTTAGACAGTGTTGCCCCACTTAGGTTGGTGACGGCCTTCAAGAAGGAAACCCTCAGCCCCGTGGTTCTCCACAGAATTACAAACAGAGAAAAGTTTCTGCCAAAAATTAGAACGTTCCTGGAGAAAATCCTATGACCCAGTGGCTAAATGCCTCTACAAAGAGGCATTGAAAAAATTCCATAGGCTTAAGCGCAGTACTATGAGAGAATGTTTCTCGAACTAAATCAAACAACCTGACAACTTGGGCAAAGAAATGTTTAAAATTGTCCAAAGCTTTACTACTCCCACTGCTCTGGACAGTACAGTAACGTCATCTTCTACCCTCTGTGCTGACCTGTCAGACTACTTTGAGGAAAAGATTCAAATGATCTACTTCGCCTTTCCTTTGTCTATGTCCTCCCATGTGCCAAGTCTAACGCCAGACCCTCCCGGCACCTGGTCTGAATTCTGTCCATTGACGCCCGAGGTATCACTCAAGGAGCTACACAAGTGTAAGTCTGGTTCTTCAAACTACTGGCCCCTTGGCTCAATCTGCTTTGGAACCAGATCTGGAACTCCTCACTGACAAACAACTGGCATTTACCCAGCTGCCTGGAAACAAGCATTCTTGCTGCCTCTACTTAACCAGATGCGGGTCCAGCAGAACACAAGAATTTTAGGCCCATCTCCCGACTGCCAGCTCGAGCAAAAATTCTAGAGAAGGAAGTCCAGAAGCAACTGGATGAAATGCTTGAATTGGACAACTGCTTTCATGATTCGCAAATCGGGTTTTAGAACGGGGTACAGACCGGAGTCCGCACTTCTTAAAGTCTCTGAAACTGTGCGTGAATCTGTGGACCAGGGCACCTCAGCTATGCTGGTGTTGCTGGACCTGTCCGCTGCTTTCGACACTGTGGCCCACCCAATTCTATTGGAGAGACTGAGACAGGTGGAAGTGAGAGGTACTGCTCTGTCCTGGCTCCAGTCGTTATTGAAGAATCTCTCACAACAAGTATTCCTACGCCCTTATGTTTCCACCCAGAAACCCCTTGTTTGCGGTGTACCCCAGTGTTCAGCGCTGAGCCCGCTACTTTTCAATGTATACATGGCCCCTCAAGCGACCCTGGTTGAGACATGGGGTGTGAGAGTAGTCTCCTACACTGCTGACACTCAGCTGGTGTTCTCTTTCAAAGAACACTTGGAAGCTGCCTTTCTCAACTTTAAGCAATGCCTGAAAAACATCTCGGTCTGGATGATTTAGAATTGATTAAAGCTTACTGCAGAGAAAACAGAGATCTTATTCTTCAGTCAGAGTATTAAAGGGGTGTGCCCTAGTAACTCATGGACCTGGGTCGTTAGGTAAGTAAAAAGATGAGGTGGTCCGAGTAGAATATATATTTTACAATTATCATGTACGGGTATAAAATGTAATCTTCCACACCACAATAGTCTTTAGATACATATATTCTGCGCAATAAGAATGTGGTATGCAATATTCAAAGGAATTGTGTTTATTCCATATCAATGCAGTACTTATGCTTTTTTACTGCATACCATTATTTGTATATCATCTCCATATCATTTATGTAATTTGTACATTCATTACACAATAGTTGCTCTCAGTGAGGATAGGAAAAGGGGAGTGAAAGGTAGGTGTGGGACGTGGTAAAGGTGGTGTCACAGTATATCATCACATGAAAATAATAACGCCTTTACAATTAAGGTACTAGCAATGTTCCCAAAGTACATCACACATAGGTTAGAAAAAATTGTTCATTTGTTCCTATGGCGTGTAGGGTTTGGCGTAGGTCTACGTTTCGACCCCGAGAAAAATGGAAGGGTTATTCTTCCCTCATGTTGGGGTCTTCATCAGGACAAGAAGGAGAGCCTAGAAAAAGGACATTGCCTGTTATAATAAACTCACGTGGTGGGATTGCGTATAACATGTAGGCCAAGCAACACGTTACATATGTATCTAAAGACTATTGTGGTGTGGAAGATTACATTTTATACCAGTACATGATAATTGTAAAATATATATTCTACTCGGACCACCTCATCTTTTTACTTACCTAACGACCCAGGTCCATGAGTTTCTAGGGCACACCCCTTTAATACTCATACTCTAAGAGCAAGAGCATTCTTGCGAGGGTTTTTTGCATCTAAGTAATACTACTCACTAAACGAGTATTTTGCATCCAGGGAGGGTGATACAAGTATGTCACGAGAGACCCTCTCCTACACGGAAGACTATATAAAGAAATTGATCGGGGAGACACAGGGAATGCGTTCCTTTCAGCTAATAGCACCAGCATAGACTACTCTTTAAATGAGAAAATCAATAAACTAGAACGTCTTGAAAAAAAGTTAGTAAGAACCAAACTACATGGTCACCTACTCACTGGGTATCTGAGAGCCAATATCATCCCCACCGGACTACAAGTCCGCAACGAGCCTGTTATATTCGTGGACAGTCCAAAATTTAAAGAAGGCTTCAGCTTCGTGGCAAACAACTGCTCCCGGCACTGGATGGTGCTGGGAGTGGAGACTGCGAAAGAACAGGTTGAACAACTAGCCAAAGAGATAGAAGATCTGAAAGCTGAAATAAGCAGCCACGCGACCTTTAACAATGCCAAAGAGACCCTGGATAGATTGAAGAAAACTTTGAAAGACATCGATATTGTGACACAAACAAAGAAATTGGACAAACTCTCCAAAGACATTCAGTACTACGATAAAAAGAAGACGTATCCTTATCTCCAAGCCGACTATTATAGACAGGATACACAGGGTCGTTTCTTCTACAGGGGAAGAGGTGGATACAGGAGCTCACGCAGATTCACCAACTTTTCTGACTCCTCATATAGTGGTGAGAGCGAAAACGAACAATCAGGAGCTAACTACCAACCACAAGACCAATGGTACCAGTCCCCACAGGTACACACGAGTGGTCCGCAAACGGCTTTTTTAGGAGATACCCAATGGAGACCACCACGAGGCAGAGGCAGGGGAGGATCATGGAGCAACCGTCCATTCAGAGGCCAGAACCAACAGGCGTGGGATGGTGCAAGACAACAGGGCCAGAACACCAAACAGGTACATTTTCAACCAGAGGACCACGGCGAGAGGAGCACCAGGAGGAAGACTTACAGATGGTGACGGGGGGGCTCCCCAGAAACACCACCACAACCACAATGATTACAAGTCCTATCATTAATCTATCGAGATATACACCTACAAGCGAAGAAACCAGCGTGCTCTCCAAAGGATTATCATTTGTACCGACATCACAGGTCAACAGATTTAATATCCAAGCCGAACTAACCCGATTATTTTGAAAATTACGCCTAAGAAACTTCTTTAAGAACCGACCAACTATCGCTGCCACAGCCTTCACGAACCTAAGGCCTCCATCTACATTTATGCCAAGCATGGCAGTAGTATCGCATAGGATTGTTACCTATGAGAGTGTAGTAATGCGAGATGTCATGAAGATATGTAACAAAAGAGCTTATGTGAAACACAACATCACAATGGGAGAAAGAAAAGCACTGGACGATCTAAAGAACAATAAGTCAATTGTGATAAAACCGGCGGACAAAGGGGGTTCCATTGTGATGCTGAATGTGGAAGACTACAAGGCGGAAATTTTTTCCCAATTAACGGACGGAGTCAGCTACAGGCCAGTATCAATGGACCCTACAAAGGAGATCAGAAAGACGATCATAACCATCACCAAAAAAGCACTGGAAATGGGGTTCCTTTCCAAAAAAGAATTCGAATATCTGAATGTGGAACAACCCAGAGTGCCTACAATATACGTACTACCAAAAGTACATAAAAACTCTGCGAAGCCTCCCGGTCGACCGATTATATCAGGATGCAGGTCCCTTCTCGAACCGGTATGTAAATACGTGGATGCATTCCTCAAACCCCTGGCAGAAAATACACCCACGTACCTTAGGGACACCATGCAAGTAATTAATTTGGTTGATCAGGCAGACTTCAATAAAGAGAGTCAAATTTTAGTCACAATGGACATCGTCTCTCTTTACACCAGCATACCACAAGGACCTGCTTTGGAATCAATGAAAAGAGCCCTACAAAAAAGAGAACATCCAGCTGGGGTACCCACAGAATTTATCGTTGACCTACTAGAAGTCGCCATGACAAAGAATTTCTTCCTTTTCCAAAACAAGTTTTATATCCAGAGTAAAGGAGTGGCCATGGGCGCAGCCTTTGCTCCTGATTTGGCCATCCTGTTCATGTCTGAATACGAACAACACTGCATCCTATCCCACCACAATCCACACCAGCCGAAAATTGCCACATGGGTCAGGTACATAGACGATGTCCTCATGATCTGGAATGACGAGGATGAAGAGTTGCAGGTCTTCTTTGAATGGCTCAACAGCCAGTCAGACGACATCAAATTCACAATGCACAAGAGCAAAGATTCAATTGATTTCCTGGATATCAGCATCAAAGAAAGAGAAGGTAAATTGTAAACCAGCCTCTACAGGAAACCGGCGGAAAGGAACAGCTTGCTGAGATACACTAGCCATCACACCAGAGGCCTTCGGGACAACCTGCCCTTTGGGCAATTTCTTCGCATCAGGAGAAATTGCTCTCTCAAAGAAGACTATTTCAAACAATCTGATGACCTAATCACTCGTCTGATTGAAAGAGGATACCCAAAAAGATTGGTTAAAAGATCTCGCAAAAGAGCCTGGTTCCAAGACCGGAGCAAGCTACTGACTCCAAAAGAACGTCAGCTATCCCAAGAAAGAATGATCTGTGTCACTACATATTGCAACAAAAGTAATGAAATTAAGAAGGTAATAAACAAGCACTGGGGATTGGTAGCAGACATAATAGACAGCCCAGAACCACCGATGCATGCCTTTAAAAAAGCCAGAAGCATAAGAGACCACGTCGTCTGTGCCCTGCTGGACACACCGCAGACACCCACCATACAAGGACTCTGGAATTTACCGGCAGTGGTAGGCCATTTTCGGTGCACTACATGCAAAGCCTGCACTACATGCTGGGAGACAAAGCAAATCATCAGTAACAACTTAATGGTAGATTTGAAATCCTTTACCAACTGTAATTCTAGTGGAGTTATATATGCCATCATCTGCCCATGTGACCTTATGTATGTAGGTCAAACGACACAAAAGATCAAAAACCGGATCTTTCAACACTGTAGTAGAATCCGATGCCAGACAATAGGGGCGCCCCTGGTGGAACATTACATGGAAATGACCCACACCCCAGACTCCATGAAATGGATTGTACTTGAAAAGATCACCCTGGGCTCCGAGGGGGTAATCTCAATAACGTCCTTAACATCAGGGAGTGCAAATGGATGCACAAATTCAATACAATTCACAAAGGCCTGAACGAGCTGGACGCTAATTTTGCACAATTGGCAGGTCTAGATCCGGAATAAATGTAAATCTGACTCTCTAAGCACACTGACAATTAACTCTCTGTGAACCACCTCAGTATGACTCCAATCATGCCTCCACGACATTATTCTTCTTCCTGTATAAATGTACTGAACTACCCAGAATATAATGTTTTGTTGAGAAGATGAGTGTTTATATGATGTTCCCAAGCCGCTCTAACCTGAAATATTGTCCGCTATGTCCATGCTATAATTTCAATGACATCTAGTTTTTTTAGATCATCTGTTCCCGGTTGGGACTGAATGTATATAAACAAACTGTATGGATTTACGATGTTACAGATATAGGTTGTAATACAAATATGTAATAACCTGTTTGACGCAGTGTATAGAGGTTATGCAAGCAATCAGGGCTTCTCCTTTAGAATATTGACCTTTGAGGCTTCCACTTCACGCCCCTAGGTTGATTTCATGCCCTCGCACGAGGTTGATTCACAATACATCGGCCCCTTGACTAACTTCATTATACTCGCACGACCCTTTTTAGACGGTCCCTCGCGGCACTTCCCATCGGAGGTAGCTGATTGGCTACCAATGCCGAGCCCCTTTCTACATGAGCATTCAGCGGCTGCACCACGAGCAGCCACAATCACGGTCCAGCCGAGGTGTGCCGGTCGCTGTAGCCCCACGAGAAAGAAGGTATGTTTACGCTCCCAGTCCCAGGCCCCCTAACCGTTGTTTTAACTAAACAATCACCACATCGTGTATACAGCAGAAGGTGCCACATATATAACGTGCCATTCCCTTTGACGGTTAAGCCATATTGCGGATGTAATTGGCGCTCAGTTTAGCTTTGAATTACTGAACTATCTGTCCCAACAACTCTAATTTCCGTAGTGTACCAGTTTCCTGGTACAGAACAGAAACTTATTCGATATGTCTGCTTCATGATCCTCACAGAACGATATGCAGCACATGTTGAAGTACACCACCTGAAGACCCCATGTACCACACTTAAGACGCTGGATTAAAGTAAGTCTATTGACATTGGTTTCTCTATAATGACCTATGAAGAGAGCAGCTTTCCTGGTCCTACTCCTCCCCCATCTGTTTTTACATTTTATTGCAGATTTTGAAACTAATAGGAGCAAATTTCAGCCCAAGACGTGACGACAGACATGCCGTCCGCCTCACATCATGTAGGTAACGTGTTGCTTGGCCTACATGTTATACGCAATCCCACCAAGTGAGTTTATTATAACAGGCAATGTCCTTTTTCTAGGCTCTCCTTCTTGTCCTGATGAAGACCCCAACATGAGAGAAGAATAACCCTTCCATTTTTCTCGGGGTCGAAACGCGGACCTACGCCATAGGAACAAATGAACAATTTTTTCTAACCTATGTGTGATGTACTTTGGGAACATTGCTAGTACCTTAATTGTAAAGGCGTTATTATTTTCATGTGATGATATACTGTGACACCACCTTTACCACGTCCCACACCTACCTTTCACTCCCCTTTTCTTATCCTCACTGAGAGCAACTATTGTGTAATGAATGTACAAATTACATAAATGATATGGAGATGATTTACAAATAATGGTATGCAGTAAAAAAGCATAAGTACTGCATTGATATGGAATAAACACAATTCCTTTGAATATTGCATACCACATTCTTATTGCGCAGAATATATGTTTCTAAAGACTATTGTGGTGTGGAAGATTACATTTTATACCCGTACATGATAATTGTAAAATATATATTCTACTCGGACCACCTCATCTTTTACTTGTGGAGAAGTGTGGCTCAATGGTTAGAGCGGCATACCCTGATGCAGAGGTCTGGCCCGGACCAGGGTTCAATACCCGCCTCGGCGGGTCTTGGGCTCAATTTCCTCGGACCTGATAATTCTCGCCTCGTGCCTGTTCTAATCATGGGTCCCACTCTGCGACTCTGGGCAATAGCTTGCTTAATCTCCACAACGGCCCCAAAAGCGCTGGGATGCCTGGTTTCACCCTGGGGGTGCCCAGGAGTGGACACTCACAGGGAAAACCAGGAAGGGTTCCTAAGCGGTATACGGACAGCGCCGGGACACTACCTCAGGGAAGTAGCTGTGCGCTCTATAAATACCAGTACATTTACATTTACATTTACATTTTACTTATTCTTCAGTCAGGCGGCACCACCACCTTCTAATTTGTGGTGGCCCTTGGAGCTGAACCCACCCCGTAACCCGGTGGTTTCGGTCAGAAATCTGGAGTTTAAATTTGACAACGACCTCTCTTTCAAGACCCATGTGCACCTCCTCTATATGCTTTTGGAAGTTAAGAGCTTTGAGAAAATTCTTACACTTACTGCCGGAAGACAACAGTTCCTGCACTGGTGATCTCCCAGCTGGACTATTCATACAGTCGTTATCTAGGGCTGACAGCTTATCTGGTCCTCAGGCTGCAGATAATTCAAAATGCCGTGGCCAGACTAATTAGGAACGTGCCGCTTCGCCATCACATTTCCCCGCATTTGTGGCTCCTCCACTGGCATCCTGTTATTAGGAGGATCGAGTTCAGGCGCTCACTTTGGCCTACAGAGACACCAGAGATCAGGGCCCTGAGGCAGAGATTGCAAATATACCAGGAAGACCGGGCCCTAAAACCAAACCACCTGCGACTGCTCAGGGTTTCTGGCTTCTTTAAGGCCAGTATAGGTGTCAGGGCGTTCACGGTGAAAACCGGGAAACTCCGGAACGAAATGCCCCTTCACCTCCTCAAGATGGAATCAGAACAGGCCTTTAGGAAGGCACTAAAAACTTGGCTCTTTAACCTACATTAGATTGACCCACTTGTTACCCTTACCACAAATCTGCAATTTAGCGCCGGGACACCCCTGTTGAAGTAACTGTGCGCTCTACATTTATAATTATTATTCCGGAATTCAGAATGGCCCTTGTTAGAAATGGGGGTCTCGCAGATGAAGGTACATTTAACCAAAATAGGGACCCTTGCTTCTAGTCAGGGTAAGCGGATATACACTTCAGATAACCCCTGGCCACCACCTTGGTAGCTTGGAATGAGCAGACAGGCTTATCCCAAAGGCAATGTGTAAAGTATTTGTACCAACACTAACAGTAACACAGTGATAACACCACAAATGGACACCACACTGGTTTAGAAAAATAAAAAATCTTTATTTAAACAGGACCAAAATGACAAAAATCCAACATAAAAGTATTAAGAAAAAGGACTTTCAAAAGGTTTTCGCAACTGAGTCCAAGGAAAACTATGGATGAGTGATTTCTTGCAAAGTACCTGTTGTTGCAACAAAATTCACCAAGCTAAACAGCCGCAGCGATGAGAAGTGTAGAAAAACAAAGAGATGCGTAATTTCTGAGACCTTCGTGGATGTGATGCAATAGTTCCGCTGTCCACAGGGGAGCGATGCGTCTGGTCCGGTCTGTAGGGGGAAGCGATGCATCGATTCTGAGGCGACTACGATCCGCAGGTGATGCGTCGGGGAAAACTTGTCACACAGAGACAATGCATGGGAATCCGGGATGCATCGGCGAACAATGTGGTGGCAGCAAGGTGCTGCGTAGACCTTTTCAGCCGCGATCTCTTGTTGCGTTGATTCTTGCCGTGGTGACAAGCGCTGCGTTGGTTTCGGCAGGGGTGCTGCGATGCAGGAGATTCTGCTCGCACCATGGCATTGTGTTTCAAAAAACTGTCGGAAAAAATAGCGATGCGTCAACCTCCAGAGGCCCAAAACAGTCACAGGCACCTCTTGGCAGGTCAGAACTCCCAGCAAGGAAGTTCAGGGGAGCTGGGGGTGAAGTCTTTGTGTTCCTGGGACTTCAAAACGCAAGCCCTTGGAGACTCCTCAAGCTGGGGACACAGCAGACAGCAAAGTTATTCTCCTTTCATTGGCAGAAAACAGCAACTGCAGGCCAACGCCAGACACACAGCAAGGGCAGTACTTCCCCCCTCAGTTTCTCCAGCTCCTCTCCTTAGCAAAGGTGCCTCTTGATTTCAGAAGTAGTCTAAAGTTCAGGGGTTTTAGGTCTAATACTTATACCCCAAAATGTCTTTGTTCTCTTTGTGCAAGGGTCTCTGAGCCCAGTCCAAGCCAGTTCTGTCCTCTCTGGTGCAGCTGCCCAGCAGGAGGTGGAGGCAGCATTGTGTAAGGCAGACAGACAGGCACTATTCAGTTGCAAGGGAAATCTTCTCCCACCACTCGAAATGCAGACCGGGCCTACTCAGGTGCCAGTGAGAAATCCTACTCCTACTCTGAATGCAGCCCAGGTCTATTCAGCCCAGCCCTGACTCATTCAGGAAAGGCAGGACACACATGAACCCCCCCGGTGGCTGTCTCAGAGAATGCACCTCACCAGCCCCAGAAACTCCAAAAGAGACAGTCAATACACAAACAGACAGAGGCACACAGAATGGTTAAACAAGAAAATGCCGACTTCTAAAAGTGGCATTTTCAAACACACTGACTGAGTCTCTTTACTGATAAAGGTACTTCACCCACTACAATAGTTAATAGTCTCAATAAATAGCGAGAAAGAGCCCATATTTATTTGTCCATTCTATTAAACCAACAGGTTACAGCGTGCCCAACCCTGATGAAAATCCAGCGACATAACAATGGGATTGGAAACGTGTCGGCTTTTCCTTTTCATTCACAAAGGGCCATTCACTAGTCCATGTCTAACTAGTTTTCTGAGGAGGCCTTCACCTAAAGCTTTAGCCCCACAGAAACACTGCCCTTGTGACAGCAGTCCTAACTAACTAAGGCGTTAAGTAGCAGGCTTCAGGATTGCTTGTTGTAACTGATTATACTGGTGTAATTATTACATGTTGTTATTTAATGTTTGTAATATTATTTGTTGTAGCTTGAACAATTCATGTCTCTTGTTCACTATTCTTCAACTGTTAATTGTTTAAAAATATTGGATGTAAACTGATAGCGTGTCACGCTCAGACATATGTAATAGTAAAAAAGAATTTAAGTACATAAAAAATGTATGTGATAAAAGTCACATTTTGCCTATGAACAGTGTGGTCTAGGCACTAAGTCTGCTTAAATAAATAGCAGCATTCTAAAGTGGTAACCAGGTGATCTTCTTTCTTTCTTAATAATTTTGATTGTTCTACCTGGTACCTTATGGACAAGGCCCCTCTGCTTCCTGGTTCATTGGAGCGGGAACGCACGCGAGGGTCTAGCATTTCAATAGCTTTCTTTGCGGGCAGCACAAACCACGAAACATAGGCAACCATAAGCCTTTCAGATAACGTCTGAGGAAGACACGTTATCTTTCTCAGAAGCCCATGTACAGAACTTAATTGCAGGACCATGTCATTTCTCGTCAATAAAAGTCAGTACCAATGAATGCTTTGCACTAGAGACCTGACTGCCCTTTGAATCCACGTGCCAAACTCTGTGTGTCCCAGCATATCGGGCCCTTGCCTCACGGCCAGGTCTGCTGCAACTTCTGCCACTCCATCGCCGCGGGCTCTAGCCACAAGACCAGGTTCCCCCCCAGCCACCAGAGACGCCATTCCACCTCACGTCACGGCCTCCGGGAGGGGGGACTACAGCCCCCAGGAGCTTTGCGGCTGACGCCGCCCCACTCAGCCTGCGCCCGGGGGCGCTCAAAACGAACTCAGCCCTTCGGCAGAGCGGGATTGCTTTGCACTAGAGACCTGACTGCCCTTTGAATCCACGTGCCTACCTCTGTGTGTCCCAGCATATCGGGCCCTTGCCTCACGCCCAGGTCTGCCGCCGCTTCTGCCACTCCTTCACCGCGGGCTTTAGCCACAAGACCAGGCCCCCCCCGCCACCAGAGATGCCATTCCACCTCACGGCACGGCAGCCGTTAGGGGGGGACTACAGCCCCAAGTAGCCTTTGCGGCTGACGCCGCCCCACTCAGCCTGCGCCCGGAGGTGCTCAAAACGAACTCAGCCCTTCGGCAGAGTGGGATTGCTTTGCACTAGAGACCAGTACCAATACGAATCAGCAAAATGAGACGGACAAGTTGTTTCGACTCAATAAAAAACATATTTGGACTGAATTGCACAGACACTTTACTTGAGCACCTAAAAGCAGGCACCATACCTTGGGGCCTACAGGTAAAAAACGTGCTGGTTACTTTTACAGAAGACCCAGTGTACAAAAAGAGTTTTAGCTTCATTTCCACCAAATGCAGCAGGGACCTTATGGTCCACACAATCAAAATGACACAAAGACTTGGTCTAAAAGAAAAAGAAGAAATAGACACTCTAATTACAGCTATTCAAGATAATCATAATGCTTCTGAAGCAAAAGCTCTTTCAGAAAAAATTGACAAAGAGATCCAAATTTTCACGGATAACACTATCAACTTCAGAACATCAAAATTTGAGAAGGATTAAAAACCCTTCAATATAGAAACTCCTTATCTAAAAGAGGATTATTACTCGCAGGTTGAAGAACGTCCAGGTCTCTCCCAATATCAAGGTCGATCCAAGAATAGATTTTTTACCTTTCCTGAAACTTCTTCATCCGACTCATCGGGAGACTTAGACCCATAAGAAGGACCATCAAAACGGACAAATACTTTTTTAGAATAGGGCGAGTCCAAAAACCGAGTCAGATTCAAACCACAAGCATGGGAAATGAGAATTCGGAGAAACTTTTACAAAACGTAATGGAATCTTCCATAGTCAACCTTTCACCAAAACAGTTGTCTATTCATAAAAAGTCAGTCTTAGAGCTTGGAGTGAAATTCATTCCAGTAACAACAGACCTAGTCAATCTGAAAATCGAAGCATTCGAATTTTGCTGGAAAATCCTGCTCAAAGCCTTTTTCCACAGTAAAGAGAGCGTTAAGATTCCAGAGCCATCAGGCTTATCCAATAAATCTTCTTTCATACTCCCGGCATATACCATTCCTAAAGAGACAGTTCTATCATCTATTACACAACTTGAAAAGAAAAAGCCATACTTCAAAAGAAATATCACACGGCACCAACAAGCTGCCATCAGAGACTTACGAAATGATGATACAATAGTGGTCAAACCCGCTGACAAAGGGGGGGCTCTTGTCGTGTGGTCGAAGGAGAAATACATTGCTGAAGCAAATAGCCAAATATACAATGTTGAGTGGTAGAGACAGTTGAAGGAAGACTCCACTAGTCATATACAGGGAGAAATACATAATAAACTCACATGGGGACTAGAACAAGGGATTTTGGGCCAAAAGGAGTTTAAATTCCTAAATAAAGCCAACCCACGCACCCCAGTCATTTATTTTTTACCGAAAATACACTAAAACCTCCATGAACCATCTGGGTGAACTCAGTTCTGGAGTCAATTGCCAAATATGCGGATGTCTTCCTGAAACCGTTCATGAACCAAGTTACATCATACCTTAAAGACACCACAGATTTTATCAATGAAATTGAAGGCCATCCATTTGACGTCAACAAAGAATGGATGGTCTCGTTCGACGTCACTTCTGTTTATACCCAGATCCCTCAGGATGATGGTCTGTAAGCGATAGAATTCTTTTTAGAAGGTCGACCAAAACCGCAAAGAGTACCCACAGAATTCACAATGAACTTAGCTAGAATAGCACTTAAAAAAAACCACTTTCGATTTATTGACACGTTCGTCATGCAGGTCAAGGGGACTGCCATGTGGTGTCCCTACGCTCCGGAGATGGCGGTCCTCTTCACGGCCCTGTTTGAAGACATTTCCATTCACCACAACAACCCTTACAGTCAATACATACAATCTTGGTATCGTTACATTGATGATATTTGGTGCCAGTGGGGAGGCAAGGCCGAACAACTATCACAATTCTATGAGTGGCTAAACACGAGACACCCAGACATCAAATTCAGCATGACTAAAAGCCAGAAGCGGTTGACCTTCTTAGATGTTGAAGTTTTCCCACAAGATCAGAAATTGACAACTACATTATGTAGAAAACCCTTTGATAAAAATACCATCCTTCTTTATCAAAGTTTTCACCCGCAAAGTTTGAAAGCGAATGTTCCATACAGTCAATTGCTAAGAGTAAGACGCAATTGTTCCCGAAAGGATGACTTCATGGGGCACACTGATATCCTGTGCGACAATCTGAAGGCAAGAGGCTACCCGAAGAAGATGCTCAAACATGTCCAAAAAAGAGCATGGTATATACAGAGAGAAAAATTATTAACTAAAAAAACAAAAAACCTCTCAATAAGCTAGTGTGCGTGAAAAGATACGGTCCACACACTATTAAATTCCGAAAGATCATTTTGAATAATTGGCATCTATTGTACAGATTAGAGTGTCCAATGGAAAGACCATTATTTACACTAAAGAAAAATAGGTGCATCGGACAAAAAATCATAAGAGCTGACTTGGGCACCTCCAAAGTCAAAACTGTTTTACGAACAATATGGAACCTTAATCCAGAGAAAGGAGACCACAAATGTGGTAATTGTACATCACACACCAACACAGTGGAAGGGATAGAGTTTGAATTCAACTATATTAAATGGACTCACAAAGAGTTCACAAATTGCAAAAGTAGAAATACAGTATATGCAATTATGTGCCGATACCCCAAGCTGTACATTGAAAAAAACAATTAACAAATAAATCAAAGACTGACCCAACATCGGTCTAGAATTAAACAAAAAGTGTTGACATCACTAATGGTTCAACAATTTATTGACATGAATCACACGCAAAAAGATCAAGTGGACAGTGCTCTCGGGTATCAAAATCCCACACCGAGGAAGAAGTGTGGAATCAATACTTCTCAAGCGAGAAGCCTATGTAATACTAAAATTCAACTGTGTAGTAGACGGGTTGATCGAAATGACAGAACTTCAACAAACATTGCGTTGAGCCCTCTGTACTTATGACGGACCATTTAATTCATTTGCTTAACCTAATTCTAAACAAGCTTTTTATTTTGCTCCAGTAAATAAAGTTCTGTTGTATACATAATTTGTTTACACTAACTAGTCAACCACCACAGGAATGAGGTTTTTTCAGAAAGTATGTAAATAAAACAAAATGAATATACACTCAGAGTAGGTAAACCGTCGTGGCCACACCTCCTTCCAAACACAGAAACTACAACTCCCACAATGCTTTCCTCTGACATAAGCACTTCCTGTACAAAGGTATAAATTTAAGTGGTAGTCTCCGCGCTCACGCTCGAGACAACAGAACGGCAGGACGACCGTTAAGGCATGACACAAATTATGAGTTAAGGAAAGGTCCACTGACCCTGTTAAAGCGTTAGTGAGAAAATATCCTAAGGCGCACAAACTAAAACATTCATTTGTGTTTCTCTTCCTCCTTTGATTAACTGAATCAAATACGTGTCAAAGGTTTACCCCATTTCCGAATACAAAGAGACCCAAGAGCGCGCACAATATTGTAAGTAGGTCCAAACGTGGCATAAACATACATAATGCAACAGCACACCACTTTTGTGTGCATTATTCAGATTAGCAAATATGTAACACAGGGTATTCTTTTAAACAGAAGGTGCCACAAACGAGAAGCACCCTTCGCACAGCGTGAGGGAGAAAGCCACTGACACGCTCTGAAGTAAGTTTGAAAAAAAAAAGCCCATCCATACGATTCTCTTTTACTGCTTTTGTTGCAGGGATTGCGTTCCTATACAGAACTGTGCATAGCGACCTAGGACCTCAGTGAATTAGGGTGCACCAAAACTCACCTTAGTACCTAACATCCACTACCAGATTAGCATCAGTGACTCATCGGTTCTTCATCCTATAGTGAAAACCCCAATGATTAGTCAACCCAGAACATGGAACTTAGGATACCTCATGTAAGGTGGAAGCAAGAACACTCTTTCGTTATACTATCATATCAGTCCAAAACAAGGAGTAAATGAGACACAAATAAGTTTGAAATGTTTATTTCTAACATCGTGTTCTCATGAACAGCATCTTAGTTGGTATAAGTAAAAATGTTATAAAAAGCAAGGTTGTCAGCATTGTTACTATTCCATAAAATACAAAGGGAGAAAGCATGTTATAATGCTAAAGGGAAACAGGTTATACATATACCTATATTTCGCCTTCCAACTAACTAATAGAAGGTCTCACAGGTTTACATGGGCAGCCCCATACCTCTGGTAATCAGCATGAGTGGATCACATCATATTCTCCACAAGCTCTCAGCACACGAATGTTCTCCAAGTGTGTCTATTAATGCCCACCCAGTGCATTATTAAACGTGCAGAACCTCAGAGGTGGCCACAGCTGCATACATGTGATGGATAGAGCGTGCGCTGATCAGTTAGAACAACAACCTCAGTGTCTAAAATAACCTTGACGGTGTCAGCGCATACTGTGCAGACTAAACTATCGAAGCAGGCTAGAAATGCAGCAAAACAAGTTATTCTCATGTGAAGCAAAGCATCTATCGTTTCTCTAAACACCAGCTCAGAGTGTGCCGTGTGCAAAGTAGAGCAGGCAAGGAAAAATGGCATTTAAACTTCTAATAAGCTCATGCTAACTTAATACTATATAAATGTACGGGTCATCTCCACGACACCCTCACTTGATCGGAGCACGTGACGTAAACAGAATCAAATCATGAACGCAGAGTCCAAGTTTTAAAGTCAGAGTAAAGTTCAAAAATGGCCATAATTTGAGATAACGGGAATAAACTTTATAGTTCGGTAGAAAAAAAATTGCAACAAATGCTAATACAATTTCAATATCGAGTTAAAAAAAAACGTACACCGCTGTACTCCTGACCTCAGTTGGGGGAAAGAGCGAAGAAAAAAGTAATGTCTCACTCCAATAGCGTGTATGCGCAATACGTTGCAACAGCCTCCAATAGGAAGTCGTTGTTCTCATCTGAAAACATTTCAGCCATCCAATTCACCAAAGGGAAAGAGCAAGCATGTTCTTCGATCACCGGAGCCTCTAGCACCAGAGGACAACTCGGGTTTACTTCAATATAACTGCGTGCCAAGAAATCATGCGCTGCTGTGAACACATTCCAACGCCCCAAGACTCCATGCATCGCTGCAAAGGCCATAATCCCTCCGCCAGAACAGAGCATTTCATGAGCAACTAAGGGGCTCATCAGCCAATCATAATCTGCATTGGGAGACACCGTACCGCAGAGACACAAATCCAGGGCCCAGTCGAAATCACAGCTCAGGCAATGAAAGACAGGCTGAACGCATGTAAAAAAGGAAAATCGAAACGATAATCCATAAGATGCACTTAATGTAGCCAAAGGCAGCAATCCATAAAAATTAAGCATTCGGCTGCGCAGCAACCACAACCGGCACTGATTGTCGTGATCCACAGGAAGTGCATCCATTTTTAAACAAAAATAGTAATAGAAGCACACCGGCAACCACTGCGAGCATTGAGGGAAATCCACCAAACAGGCTGGAGAATATCGAATGAAAAAAGGCAGGGAATACACCAAAAATAGTTTGAAAGGAAGTGACAAGGCCACTAACAAGTTTAAAAAACATGAGCCAGCCCCGTAGTCGAGGAGGCATTAAAGATAGTATGAATTAACTCCCCAAAATGTAAGGGCATGTCCGTATTCAATAAAGGTTAGACTTCTGTGCGGGTGTTGGCCACGTGAAGGACAAATGTTTCACGAGCAGATGTGAGGGCAACTTCTTTTTGGGACAATAGAGCTCTGATTTGACTCAGTTTGTTGAACTCTGCTTCCAAGGTCAGAATCGACGGCCAGATGTAAACATCCAGCTTCCCACGCGGGGCAGAAATAAAACATTTTTACAGCAGATTACCCTTTCACTGACGGTAACTACGTAAGGAATGCCGGAAATCATCCCACAGCAATCTTCATTGTTTAATAGTAAATAACTACCATTTGCCAGCAATGTAAATGTCGGCTCGATAGCAGGTGTAGGTGTGCCTTTTAAAACACACGCCAGATTACTCGCGTTCTCATTACAAGAACCATGAATTTGAATATTCCTACACACCAGGGAACGGTCAGGCGAAACTGTGCAGTCTTCCCCATTCAAATAAACTTCTTTACCCTCCCTCAGGCATCTGTATGTAAATGGCAGAGACCAAACTTCATGGAGATAAGCACTCCCCAATGGTTTATAACGGCCTATAGCATAATACTTCATGCAATTATCAAATTTAAAAAGTGAAAACGGGAGTGTCATTAACCCATGTATAAGCCATACTGCAGAATTGTATTCAGCAATAGAACAAGGCAGTGGTTCTAACTTTTCAATATGCAACATAGAAAACGTTGCATCCTTCATTGACATAAACTGTTGTTTTTCAGTTAAATTAAAAGGGGCAAATAACGAGGACGTATTCATATAGTCCCAAGGAACTCGCCCTGCCTTTAACGTCTGTAAAGTCCAAGCAAACTGCATAATAGAACGCAGCTGATTTTGACCATGAAATAAAACAGACACATCTTCTTGTACAATATCAACTACAGATGAAACAATATTATCTAATGTGTACATGCGGGAAGAAAGCGTGTTAAGACGATTATCTACTACAGCAAGCACTTTTTCTAAATTAGCTTGATCAATAGCTCTCAAACGCAAAGCAGCTTCAACTTGCGATAGCTTCCAAATTTCATTATAAACAGCATAAATCCATCTCTTGGATCTGCCAGTTGCAGGACCTTTCACAAAGTCATTCAGATCAACATCCTCCGTCAATTTTGACAAATGCATCTTAACAGAAGCCAAAGTGGAGTGTTTGAGCCAATTCTGACACAACTTCCCTACTGAGTAAGTAGTTACAGAATGGTCACACAGGAATCTGGGATCCGTCGTAACTTGTTTATAACCAGGAGCTAGACCCAAAAAACGACGTTGACAGGAATCAGCACTTTTGTGCCAAAGCAACCAACTAGTGGGATTAATGCTTGAAATTTTTAATGAAGAATTCAGCATTAATTTTTGTAAATCCCGGATAGATAATACTGTAAAATCATCCCATCCCTGGTATTCTCCTAAATCAGGAAAAGTAGGGGCATTTAATTTTTTAGGTGTAGCCAATCCAAAGCAAGTAGTCTGTGAAACAGTAGAATTCAAAAACAACATATGTTTCGGGATGAGACATGCATGGTGCAAAGCCTCTGTGCCTTGCACTTGCCAACTTTTAGAACCCCAAACAGATTTAAGATCAATAGTATCTTTCCACAATTCATAGCCCCCTATTGCCAACTGGTCAAGAAAGGACTTGGAATATAACAGTTTAGTGTGAGTTAGTCTAACTTTGGAAGAGGAATTTTCCTTTAACTTAGAATAAAATGCATCTTGATTTGTCTGATTAAAATCTGTAAAATATGTAAATCTCTTTAAAAGAGCCTTAGAACTGCCTTCTATAGGGGCTGGGCAATGTTCCCACTGAGTATAATTTACTACATTTCTTCTCGTGTTTGCGTCATGCAGGTAATGATTGCCAAAGTCCTGGTAACAGTATAATTCACCATAATTAGCAGAATCTGAATATAAATCTTCAGCATCGAAGGCAGCAAAATATTTCAAATCTGAAAACAAAGCTTCAATAGCTTGTACATCCCAATCATCAGCACGTATATTTTGTTTAATTACATCCCCCATGGAAACTCGTAACACATTAGGGACATTAACGACTTCTGTCGGACCATGAATCTGAAATTCGACTGCGCCCCAAACTATACCATCCAGGACGGGCCAGGCAGTAATATTAACATAGTCTAAATCTCTCCGGGATCTGTGGATGTGGGACGAAGAGTGCGGAGCCAATGTTCCATTAAGAGGACGTATCACAGTTCTTTCCTCTACATAATGTCCATTTACCAAACGGTAAAAATATATCACAAAACCTACGGACAAACAAAAAAAATAGAAAAGAGGACCATCCAGATGTAAGTCCAAGGGGGAATCAAAAATCTTTTTTTTAAACCAATGAACAAAAACAGCAATCCTGGAAGGGGTCTTGGATGTGGAAGAGGCAGTTTCAAATGAAAATCTGGACTCATTAGCTACTCGAGTCTGTAAAATCAGGCATCGATAAAGTTGTGGGATACGCGTAATCAGGTTCATCAATAATTGCATCGGGAATGTCAGTTAATAAGGGATTTGAAATCACATGCATCTCGATAGTAACTTCGGGCACATTCCTAGGAGCTGGAACCAAAAGAGAATTTCTCTGCAGTGCCGGCATGGAAAATGCAGGCGCCATGCTAAGGAGTATCGGCCACTCTGTGTACCTTGACATTGTCAATAGAGATATACCTTTTTTTCTTTACGACCTGGAAGTGGAGGTAAAATGACTGTTCTTGTGCCCTGCACGCCAAGTACAGGAACTGGAGCTCGATACGAGGTGCCAAATTATTTCTTGTTCTCGATCTTCTTTCGGACCAGTTCTCCAACCTTCGGGTAAGCCAGCCAACTACCGGGATCTGCAACGCAGCATCATATGAGGAAGGCAAGTGTTCCTTTGCAAGACTGTCTCTGGTCTTTTGTAGATTCTGCAAAACATGACAATGTTCATCCACGTCATCGACCGCCATTGGGTCTAGACCCTCAAGGTCCGGGACGAACATTTTGATACCAAAGAGCATTTTGTATGGGGTCCGCCCACCCAGAGACCTTCTAGGGAGATTATTAAGTGCACGCTGTATGCCACCAAGATGGTCTAGCCTGTTCCTGCCAGTGCCTATAACTCGGGCCGTCAAAGACTGCTTTCTATCACGGTTCATTCGCTCCACAACACTATTACCCTCAGGTCGGTACGGAGACGAAAACTTGACGTGGACCCCCAGGGAACTCATGGCATCCTTGTACGCCTTAGAGGCGAACGCTGGACCCTGATCGGAATGGAAGGTACCACATGCAAAAATCCCTACAAAGATACGAAAGTCTCTTATGACAGTCCGTGAATCAGCGCTGCGTTGCGGCCACACCCAAACAAAGCGTGTGCATGAGTCAACTGCAACGAAGATGTACTTATACGCAGTATCAGAAGAAAAAGGACCGCAGTGGTCCAAATAAACACACCCAGGTGGTTTATTCTAAATGTACAACTGTGTCTGGGGCGGACGCGCAGCCGTTGAAGGCTTAATCTGCTGACAAATGTCACATTGGAGGACATAATCTCGCGTCTGTTGATACAGTTCCCGCCACCAAAAACGTGGCTGTAACTGAGTTACAGTAGACGAAACGCCTGCATGAGCGGACGCAACACCTTCATGTGCAGCTGTAATCAGTGAGTGTCTGCGGTCTGTGTTGGGAATCACTCTGTCACCAACGTCTGGTATCTTCACAAAAGGAACATTTATGGGACTTAAGTGATATGAGTACTTAGAAAGGGAATCCTGTAGGACATTTACTTCCATTCACAGTAGCGGCTATAGCAGCCAAGATATCATTATCAATCTTACTTTTGGAACGTGTAACTGCTGCAACCATATATGTCGATACTGCTGATTTTGCGGCCTCATCGGCTAAGCTGTTGCCAACAGCGTGTACTCCTATGCGCTGATGACCAAGAGTGTGAACTACATACACAAGCGGCAGTTGCTTTTTAAGTTCAGCCACTCGAACCCAGATCATTTTATGTTTTATTGTGCTATCTTTGGAGTCTCAATATTCATTCTGACCCCAAAAGAATAGATTATTATTGTATGACTGTACACAGTAATAAGAATCAGTCACAATAAGAGTAGTCACACTAGGATCTGCGTACTCCAATGCAAGCAAGAGAGCACGTAGCTCTGCCAATTCGGCTGTACAGTCCCCTAATGTCTGTGAATGCACAACATCGGACTTGAACTCTCCATTCACCATGGTACCCACCACAATCGTGCAGGCCGAGACATATGCGTGCTTAGACCCATGCGCCACTTGCACAGAACCGTCAGTGTAAATGATACAATGGAACTCTTCCAAAGGGCGCATTATCAAGGGAGCAGGATGAACGAATTCACACTGTAAGCACTCCTGTGACTGCAAGGAAGCATCAAAGATAAACGTGACATCCGGAGACGTCAATGACGTGGCCCATTGTATCCACCGTGGGTGCAAAGCTTTAGAATTCGGTACACTGGCTTTCGTCACTCCCTCCTAGGCAGGATACGGGGTAACAACTAACATGCGTTTTCCCTGCGACAGTGCGCATTCCTTCAGAATCGCCATTTGCACTGCTGTCAAAACTTTTTCCACAGCGTAAAAATGCAATTCAGCCGAAGTGTTCAAGTGTGACTTGTAAGCAATAGGTACTGTGTCACCTTCATTAAAGGTAAGGTACGTGAAGCCCACCGCCCCGGGTACGATTCTAATCACCAGGTTAGTGTGGTTATCACGAGTCAGTAAGAATTTTGATTCAAGAAGGTCAGCCTTCTAAGATTGCAAAAGGGCTGAATGTTCCGGCAGCCAGCATGATTTGGTAAACGTTGGTTGTATCAAAGCATACAGAGGCTTGATACGCTGGGCATAATCGGGAATATACGTACGCCCAAAATTTAAAAATCGCAGCAAAGACTGTAGTTTTTTCAGCGTTGTTGGAGCGCGTAATTGTGCACATTTCTCCAAAAAGTGCGGGGCTAAGCCTCTGCCCTCATTATTGAGTTCGTAACCCAAAAACAACACTGTAAACTCTGCAATATGAGACTTTGCAAAGTTGAATTTATAGCCGAAGTCTGCAAAACAGCCAATTATGTGGTCCACTCGGCTCAGATTCTGCCAAAGTTCATCATCGGTGAGATATATATCATCAACATATGAACATGCATCTGGATCCATTGTTTCCAACAAGTACACTATACGGGCAGCAAACACACCCGGGCTATTTTTGTAACCCATAGCTAGGCGCTTAAATTTAATCTGTCTGCCACCACTGGTAAAACTAGTCCATTGAGAACTCAATTCAGACAAGTTATGGGCAAAAAAAACGTTGGAAATGTCAAGTGTTGTTTTAAAACGTTTACTCACAAGACTATCCACTAAGGCCGAGCCGTGAGTATTCTGTACTGCACAGGTACGGCAATGCAAGTTTAAATGCCGGTAATCCAATACCAAACGATATGAACCGTCAGGCTTGGTTACAGTAAAAAGTGGGTTATTCATCGGAGACACACAAGTTTCTATAACTCCCTGATATTACAATTGTTCAAGGATTTCTGCCACTGGAGCTTTCGCTTCTCATCGCATGGGATATTGAGGTTGTGGCATCGACCGCAAAGGAATCTAATGGTGGGGTGACAATCTATCCCAACCACAGTGAGTACGGTACAAAGCTGGCGCTAGCGCCTTAGCCCACTCTTCTGCCAAATTCTGCGCATGCTCCTTCGGGACTGTGTTCGCGAAACTAGGGAGGATTACCTCTCCCCTCATAGAGCAGTGAGCACAAAAGGTGGGGGCCAGTCAGCCTCCGCTAACAAAATATCATAAGTAGATGTTAAATCTCGCCAAAATACCCCTTTTACAGTACGTTGCATGTCTCCTATGTTAATAACAATCTCAAAAAGCCTTTCAGGGGGTCCTACTCTAGTGTCAGCTGTCTCAACAACAGCAAACTGATCAGTCGCTGTCACCTTCAGTAGTGGACGCAGGCTTACTCAAATTATGGTAATCTCCGCTGTGCTGTCCAACAACGTCAGGGCCCGTGTCAGATTCCGAAGCTGCGTTCTCATTATCTGTGGCATATCTCGCTGTTAAAACGGCGACTTTCTTTTTCTGAAACTGGGGTCTTCTCGGTGTAGAATCGTCCTGCTTGCCTTTCCTGTCTTTCGGGCGGGGCTGGTCGCGATTCTGTGGGCCACTCCGACCTCTTCCGCCGCCTCCACCACCACCGGTTGATGAGGCCAATGTGTCCTGTAAAGAACGAGGAGAATGTTGATCAGCAACTTGAAATCGATCAGATGACTTAATCGTAGTGCGGTCGCGCAAATCATATACTCGTTCAGGTGATGCAGGGTGTGACTCCTGTTTCTGTTGCTTACCCGGTTTTTTGTTTTTAGTCCAATTTTGTTTTTGAGATTTAGGCTGTTCTGAATTATCAGACTTAGCAGCCTGTGTTTGTTTCTTCTCTTTAGTAGCGAAAGGCTTCACACCTAAACTATTACGTCCACGGTCTTATAATCCCCCGTAATTATTCTCGGCAACTGTATGGGTTTGTCGGCGTCTGGAACAGTCTGCAAAGCATTCGCCACTTGAAAGCTTACCGCATCTCCCTTGACATTAGCAAGGACTAGATTGGAAACTACATCAAATGAGCCACAGAGCCTCATCCCCAACTCAACCGCAGCCACAGGTCCATGTTCATCTTGAACACGCTTAATGACAGTTAGCAGGACAGTCCTTGGCGGTGTGCCGAAACACCTCTTATAGACTGCCGCAAAGATTTTACCCCAAGATTCACAGTCACCGGCTTCGGGCACCAATTCCTTGGACAAACATATTGTAAGAATCCTGTGTTTATTTAGTTATTTTTATTTATTTATTGGATTTGTAAGGCGCTCAGCTACCCAAAAAGGGTTTCCCGGCGCCATAACGGACGTGGATCAACATCTCGGGCAAACAGTATGAATTATTGATTAAAAAGCCAGGTCTTAAGTGTTCGGCGAAAGTGGACGTAGTCAGTTTCTTCGCGAATGTTAGTGGGCAAGGCATTCCAGAGAGAGGGGCCAAGGTAAGTAAAGGATCCATCTCCCATTCTGGAGAGTTTAACTCTGGGTACTAAGAAATTGCCCATGCTACTGGACCGTAGGTGACGAGAGGGAAAATGGAGACGAACAAGCGCTTGAAGGTAGTGAGGGGCAGTGCCGGCCTTGATCTTAAACATGTAGCTCAGGGCTTTAAACTTAATCCGGTTCTCCACCCTGAGCCAGTGAAGGTTGCGAAGATGTCCAGAAATGGGGGAGGCCCTGGGAATTTTGCAGAGAAGTCTGACTGAAGAGTTTTGGACTAACTGAAGTCTCCGGATCACAGCTTTGTTTGAGCCAAGGTAAAGAATCTTGCCGTAGTCAAGTCGAGATGTGACTAGGGCGTGGACCACTGTTTGAGTGTAAACATGTAACATCCATAGTATTTTCCTGAGACATTTTAGGATAGTAAAACAAAGCGCGGTTATTTTGACGGTTTGTTGGTTCATAGAAAGCGTGTCGTCGACAATGACGCCCAAATTCCGAACATGGCTGCTAGGTGTGGGGAGGTTTCCCATCTCTGCCGGCCAGTGAGCACGGCACCAAAGGTCTTTCTGCTTGCCTAGGATGAGGACCTCCGTTTTTTCACCGTTAAGCTTCAGATGATTCTGCGTCATCCAGTTGGAGATACAACTGAGACCATGTTTAAGATCGGTGGGTGCAAGGGGGTCCGAGTTGGTAAGGGAAAAAATAATCTGAGAGTCATCCGCATAGGTGAAGAGGGTTAGACCAGCCTGTTCAGCAGTATTGAGCCCTGAGGCACCCCATACGGGGAGGTGAAGGTTTTAGAGCATGCTACAGTCGAGGTAATTTGAAAGGTACGGTTGTTTAAAAAGGAGGTGATCCAATCCAGGGCAGCACCACATAAGCCAGACAATTTCAGAGTTTGAATAAGTACTTCATGGGAGATGGTATCGAATGCTGCACTGAGGTTTAACAGAATGAGTGCTACAGTTTGTCCGGCATCGAGATTTTGACGAAGCCTCTCAGTGACTCCCAAAAGTGCTGTCTCTGTGGAGAAGCCAGTACGGAAACCTGACTGCGAAGGGTGGAGAGAATTATTGGTTTCAATGTACTGTGAAAGAGTAGCATGAACATGTCTTTCCAGAATTTTGGAAAAGAGGGGCAGAAGGGAGATGGCTCTGTAGTTGGCCAGAACTTTAGGGTCTGCCGTAGGTTTTTTCAGAAGCGGAGTGACCATCGCATTTTTCCAGAGTGATGGCACAGATGAGTTTATCAAAGAGGTATTCAGAGTGCTGAGAATAATCTGCAGATGGGGAGTATCTAACTGTTTCATAATGGAAATAGGGAGGGGATCTCTAGGCGAGCCAGATTTGATGTTACCTAAGATAGTTACTAGTCCTTCCATATTTAATAGAGGCCAGTGGTCGAGATGGGCTGTGGAAGTAGAGGTGAGTGCCAAGTTAGGGGGGGTAGAGGTGACAGGTGGGTCACTGGTTGAAGTAGTAAAGGGGTCTTGTTGTGGTCTACTTAAGTTGGTTTTGGCTAATTCCTGCTGAATTTTTTCAATTTTTCCAGTGAAAAAAAGGGCGAGATTATCGCACTGCTGTTGGTTGAGGGGAGGAGGGCTAGCGACTATTTTAGAGCCCGCCAGCTCTTTTACTACACCAAAAAGTGTTTTAGGGTGATTGGTGGCTCCAGTAATTTCTCCACAGGAGACGTATTGGGAAATACTGCTTCCAGCTGATCAAACTTTTCAGCAAGCCAGAAAGGCATATCATCCTTATCCTGGGGACGCTTGCCCATTACTGCATTAACCATCACGGGACTGAGCGTCAAACCGCTCGATCCTACTGGAAGAGCCTGCACACCAGGAGCCCCACCCTGGACGTTGTGGCTAATAAATTGCACTAAGTCCCTAATGACCGCAATTGCGACCGTATGTAGGCGCCTTAACTCAGCTACTGGAATCGCCCCCGCATTAGGATGCGGCGTTAATCCAGCTAAAACAGGCCAGGTTGCATCTGGTATCGATAAAGGACCTAATCTAGGTGCCAATAAAGTGTGGGGTAGGGCGCCATTAAACCAAACTCCGAGCTGCCAAGCATTAATTGGAACTTCCTGCGTCCTATACGGAACATAATCCGCCGCCACGACTGTGAGAGTGTTAGACCTGTCAGCCCTTTGGGTAGTCCCTCCTATTTTTCCTTTTTGCCTCCTAATTTTTATTTTTATTTTTTGTGTCCACTACAATTTTTGGTGTTGTTCTTAGAGCTCTGGGTGCCTTATTATTGTTTTTTACACCATGAAGGGGCACAGGTGCTCTTTTAAAATGGAGGTGATGGAGTTGATCTTTTACAAAATGGTGCCTGCCAACTGCCAAGTGCTACCTCAGGGCTTGGGGCCATTGGGTAATATGAGTCCACTCTAGACCCTCTGGTCCTAGGTTATAAATATTGGAATGCTGTGCGGCCATTTTGTAGAGAGAGCTGAGCTGAGGAGAGGTGGTACTCAGGTCAAGGGCGAGCTGGAGTCCAGGCTGAGGAGCGAGGAGGTGGGCACGCGGTAGAGGGTCTGACAGCCTCTGGGGGCCGCTTCCTCTTTACTGTCTGATACCCCCCCCATAACCGTGGATCTGATCCGGCAGAGCCGTCTCCTCACAACATACTTGAGGTACCAGAGAAGAGAGACTTTCCCCCAGTAAGGATCGCTAGAAAAGATCTATGTAGATCTGAAAAGTAAGCGTGGCAGGAACTGACTTATATCGGGGATTACCACAAAAAGAACTCCCGTGAAGTCAATTCCCTACCTGGTGGTTTCTAAAGGCAGGGCATAGAGATTCCCCTCAGCGACTGTGAGCCTGGCCAGAATCTGCCCTCCCCCCCTCTCTCTTCGTGGCTGTAGACTTACCAAGGCCGACCTGAGCTCCCAGTGAGAGCCGTAGGTGAAGTAGCCGAGGGCGGGTGAGAGACGGCCCCGTGCGAGACTTGATCTCCGACGGAGAGAAGCCTTCGAGTCCGCAGGATGTTCTGTCATCGGAGCTGACCTGGCGCTGAGGATTTGAGCCCGGAAGGGGAAAGGCAAGAGTGAGAGAGGCCGGGAAGGGAGGAGCCCGGACCTCCGAGGGGCGTGGAGAGGAAGGGACTCACAAGCACTGAGGCACTCCAGTTACCACGGACTCTCCCTGTATGGATGTGGCCGCCTTTAGCATACCGGGCCAGAATTAACCCCTACACTCCCCGGTTTGTCGCCGTGATCCCTCAGACTGCTGGCATCGGCCGGATGGTCCGGTTGTAAAGTAAGCAGGGTAGCAGGCTGGGAAACAGAGGGTATTGAATCCTCTCTGAGAACTCTCCCTTCACGCATAGCAGGCCGGAAAACTGAGGGAGAACTGTGGCATCATCATAACACAGTGTTAGTTAGGGAAAAAGAACTGAATGTAGCAGTGCTTTCAAGGGAGGAGGGTTAACACCTTTGAATGTACACTAACTTTGACAACCCTCTCCCTACGCTTATGTGAAAGTGAGAAGAAGGTGAAACTAAAAGGGAAACTGCATTTAGGGTGCCATGTTGTTGCAATCCACTAATGTCATTGGGGACTTTTCTTTGATGTATGCTAGCGGCTAATATTTACTGACTTTGGCTATGGTGCTTTAGCAATGGACAGTGACAAAATCTCCCACTAGCCTGAGTCAAACTTGAGTAAGCCAATACTTGTATGGGATGTGGTTGAAACCGTTTTGCCCTGACGTAAAACAAGGGCTAAAGGGAGATTCTTAGTAAAATGAAAGTTGGAACATGGGGTGTAAACTCAGAGTCAAGTACACTATGAGTAAAATGGTAAGATGTTAATGTAAAATAACTGCTGGAAGCCTGAAGTGCCAAGAGTTTCCCTGAGTTCTTTTGTTTTTGGTGAATAAGTGTAACATGTAAGACAAAACAAAGTGGTGCTCTATTTATGCAAATAAGTAAAGGTGGAAGTGCTTAATGCATTATAAGGTTGAACTACTGAAGGAGTAAACCTATCAAAAGATTTCTATAAAGCATTTCTATTTTTCTAACAAGGTGTGGTGTCTTCTTTCAGTGGATGGGCGCTGGGTTACTGTGATAAGTGCGAAGCAAGCATAACACGATTGCCTTTGAGATAAGTCCTTTCACTCTGTGCCAGGCTACCCTATGTGGACTGGTGACCCCAGGTCCAACATATTGGTGTTCAGTGGTGGGATAGAGCTTATGCTTGCATCCACTTAGCAGTAGCCTAGTGTGCTCCACAAACCTACACCTGGAGTTTTCTCCTAGCGGACTCCCTAATTACAGTTTTGCTTTTCCAAATTCTTTCCTGGTGGTGGGTGGAGGAAGCCCTCACGTGATACCCTTCCTTGAATTCTTATAAGTGGCTGTTTGATACCCTGTTGGCAAAATGGAATTTGATTTGGAAGAGTTGGAGACCTATACTGCGGCACAACTCAGAGAATTGTGTCAGAGAAAGGGGGTGTTTTTCAAGCGAGGTGCGAAAAAGAGTGAACTTCAAACTAGCTTGAGGGCATGGGTGGAAGCACATTCAGATGGGAAGAAGGAGGAGGAAGAGGGGGATTGGGACACTGTCATCGGAGTGGATGAATTGTACCAAACCGAAAGGGGGAACCTACTGCAAGGTCCTAGGACACTTTCGAGGGAGGGCAGCAGTGTCTCTGTGAGGAGCTTAACCGAAGCAGAATTAGCTGACCAAAGAGAGGAAAGGCAGTTGAAGTGGGAGTTAGCTAAGATGGAGAAGGAGAGGGAGCAACAGAGGCTGGCTCATGAATTGAGTTCAAAGGAGTTATACCTCAAGGCCCTGCAAATAGGGACTCCTAGTGCTCCTGTTGGTGGCAGCGAACCCAAAGAGATAGCCAGGGAACCCCGACCCTATTTGCCAAAAGACGTAGTCGCCAGCTACAGTGCAGGGGACGACATTGCGAAATGGTTGGCTGCCCTGGGGGCTCGCTAAGAGCCCATGGGATATTGGAAAGACACACGGGGGTGGCCTGTATATATATATGCCTCCCGCTGGAAGGGATGCGCTTCTGGCCCTAGAACCGGAGGAGCAGACTAACTACCCCACCATGAAAGTGGCACTGATAAGAAAGTTTGGGCTGACCCCTGAGAAGTACCGACAAAAATTCAGGAACAGCCACAAACTGGCTACACAGAATTGGGTGGATTTCCTAGATTATGCCAAAAAGGCCTTAGAGGGTTGGGTGCAAGGCAGAGAGGTGGGGGACTACGAGGGGTTGTATAATCTAATCTTAAAAGAGCACCTACTCGAAAAATGTTTTCCAGAGCTGAGTCACTTTAGTGTCCCTGGGAGATCGGGAGATGGTTCCTAAGATCCAGGTGCCCTCAAATACCACCAAGTATGGGCAGTGGGTCACCATCAATGGCCAAAGAGGGGAAGCTCTGAGAGACACAGGAGCCAGTATGACTATGGTAAGGAGTCATCTGGTGTCTCCAGAGCAGGTGATCCAACATGTACTCCACCCGCCGCGATGGCTGACGGCAGAATGGGTCACTACCCGGTGGCCGAGGTTCCATTTGAGTGGGAAGGGGTTGCAGGTCTACTTCGAGTTGCTGTAAGCCCTGCCGTGCCAGTTGATTGTCTGTTGGGGAATAATATGGAGCACAATGCTTGGAAGAAGGTGGAATACCGGACTCATTCTGAGATGCTGGGTACACCTGACTGGGCCTGTGCCAGCACAAGGTCCGTGACTACCCGGAGGGGGAGTTCGCTTGGGCTGGAGCCTGGGACAAAGGCACAGCCAGCTGCCAGAAAGGGAAAGATTCGGGGACAAGAGAAGCCTGCCTCGGCATCCACGCCCGTGAGACGGATAGGCCACCTGCGGTGGTGGACCAGGAGTCCGCGGAGGGGGAGGTTGTCTTGTGGAAAAGTAAATTTTGCCATGTTCTGTGTCCCTACGTGTTCCCCATCTTATGTTGCATGTGCATGATTAATATGCATATGTATTCCCTATGTTTGATTAAAGACGCAATTACAGTTGTGTCCATCTCTAGTATGCCAGTTTCCAGTTCTCGTGAAAGCTACGAGTATTAGGCCTATGTAAAGTTACGTTGCCACGTTTCTCAGTGTGCACGTTATTTCATTGTAAAATCCCCGTTTCTAGGCCTCAAAAGGGCCCGGACACCAGATTCGGCTCCTGTCTCCTGAGCCCTCGCTGAGGAGCGATATAGCCCCCACCTGTATTCCTGACCCTTCACTTACTTCCTGTCTCACAGTGCCCGGCTCGGCCTGGCTCTGCCTGCTAGTCTGCCAAAAGTATGTTATGATTCTAGTTATCAGTCCAGCCCTCCTTCTCCGCATTCCTAAGCTACTGAATCGCATCAATAGTTTCCGTCATGGTCTAGCCTTTACGTCTCCATGTAAGAGAAATACTGTATTAATGGTCATTTAATATTCTTCAACACGCACTACATGTAGAATAATGCATACACCAGTCTTAGAGTCTGTTAGCCTTTACCCCGATAACTTTTAGTTTATATCAACATGTTCTCTAAACATTAGATACTAGATAATGTCTAGGTACATGTTGCCCTGACTCTCCAGACTTCAGTCTCTGCTCCTAGCGCAGAAGTCATAGCCCCCAGCTTCTCCTAGTAACACGTCATTGTTAGTTTGCGCGCACCACTAGGTTAGAGGTCCCGGCTCCTTAGGTAGCCCCCTCCATGTTTCCGCCCCATTTGTGACATATTCTGTTACGTTTACATCACATGTCTATGTACACGCCTCCTGTTACACCCACTTTCACCCTTATCTTTCGCGACTGTTACTGACCCCACCCACTGCTCCGCCTATTGTATGTACTGTAATGCATTTGTTTTAGTATATATACTTGTGCACTGTTATTAAAAGTTACGCCGTCGTCCCGATTCCGATCCTGCCCCCGGCAGCGCTGCCATCCTATTCCTGTGAAGGTTGTCCTGTTCCTGTCCTTTATGCTGTATTAAGCCTGCAAACTCCTACTACCTCGAATCTTGACTCTTATTTATTGAGCTATCTGTTATTACTATATCCAGTCAAAAATAGATCCGGTATTATTTATTTATATACCACATAATGGCGCCCGAACAGGGACTTGCCCTTTCCCCACGCGCCGGTGAAGCCACGTATGCCCCCTGACCCTCTGCAGCCGTGACGGAACCATAACGTGCACGTGCAGATATTTATGCTTCAAGTATCCCTCAGGCCCACGGAGGAGACGGAGGTTGCGGTCCAGCATCCAGACGAGGCGGTGGAGGAACGCGGCGAGTCCCGACCAGAGCCCAAGCCGAGAGTCCAAGGTCCGAGGTATCCGGAGGCCCACCCGTAACAGAAGTCCGAAGTGTGTCCGTCCGGCATCGAAGCAGTCCAGTCCGAGGCCTTCCGTTCTTGCTGCCCGGTGAGTACCGTTGCTGGGGTAGTATCTAGACAGGGTCAATCTAATTGACTCTGGTCCGTGGGTTTGGTGGTACACAGACCCAACACGAAGTGTCCACTCCGGTGGATGCGGGTCCTGACGTGTCTCTTTATGAGACCGGTAAGTTTCGTACTGTTTCAGCAGTGCATCTAGTTTCTGTTCTAGTCAGTTCTGTTCTCGAGAAAATTCATGTATTCTGTTTTCAGTATTCCAGGTAGTATTCTGTTCGAACTGTTATTTTAAATGTTCTTCATGTATTTTAATGTCGTGGTATGAAAGTGGTGTAATTATCGTGTTCATTGTGTATTGTATTGTGTCTAGATTACAGTTCAGTCATGCCTTTGTTTTCCAAATTACGTCAGTTAAGAACTAGAAAAGGTCTGTTAGAAGAAGCAGTTCCTGTCCCGCCTAGGGACAGTCCAGGTCATTTTATGTATCAGAAGCATGGCATAAGTGCCATATTATATCTAGATTTATGGGTGGAGTACACCAAAGAGTTAGAAGAAAAGTATAGATGGCCCGTATCAGGTACGTGGGATGCCGAGTGCATCATGCGAGTAGAAGAAGCTTTATGGAAAAAGAAAGCCAGACAGTCACAGAAAGATGCCATCGAGTTATGGCGCAAAGAATCTCATAAAAGAACCGAAAAAGAAATCAGAAAGTCAGAATTAAGTAGAGAATCCTTAGAAAGAGCGCAAGAAAGGGAATTAATCGAGATAGGTGAGCGAGTTAAAACCGAACAGTCAGACAGACAGAGGAATGCCCTCATTAAGGGTATGTATCCTCTTCTTGCCGAGGGCTTGCCAAAAGCGACCCCGGAGGCATCCAGTAATTTTCCGCCACCATTAGTTCCGACCAAGCTACGTCACAAACCGACCGCAGCTGATATTTTTCTCTCGTCCTATTTGGACGACACAGTCCCAGAATACGCAAATCCTGTTCCACCAGTTCCACCAGTTCCTGTAAATCCTCCTCCAGACACCGGGGCACCTTTTGCAGTACCTGCTACGGTACCCCCGGTCCAGCCCATAGTACAACTTCCCGCCACATCAGTCACTCTGCCAGCACGAAGAGTATCAGTCGACGATTCTAGTTTAGGGGCCGCAGGAGGAGGTCCTCCTGGTACCCCGCCGCCACACCAACGTGTAACGTTAGTCGAGTTACATGAACGTGCGTTACAGCGTACGCCCAAATATAAGTCCGTTGCAGAAATCCGACGAGCTCTTACTGAATGCCGCTATGATCCAGTCACAGGCGATGATAGTACGGTTATATACTCCATACGTGTAAGACGGGTGACCGGGTATTTGGACACCCTACCGGATATGAAAGAAGATCTAGACAGAATATATCGTTTCATCCGTACAGGGGATGATCCAGAAAGTATTGGCGAAGCCATGTCTCAAAGGAAAGCTGAGATCCAGCTCATGATATTAAAGTTTCTGATTAATTGTTTAATAAGGGAACAAGATTATCCGACCAAAGATCCGGCCGAAATGAGAACCCTGACAAGGTGGAGTGATAATATAGCCGAGGGTAAGCACAGAACCATCAGTAGTATAGAGAGTATGTACAAGAAAATTCGTAAGGAAATAATAAGGTTACACGAACAACGTAAAACAGCACAAGTAAGCGAGAAAGAGAATGACTCTCCTACAGAAGAGGTAGAGGACGAGAATACCGCCAGAATAGCGTATGTAGGTAGAACTAGACTTTCCGACCGACATTCACGCCTGGAACACAAGAAAATCTTTCATCATCCAGCACCGGAACAAGGTTCTCTAGAACAAGTATTTCAAGCTACCGATCACATTTTGAAATCACGAATCGGTTATAGTGAGTTAAGTACTATGCATGAACAAGAACTAGCCCGATCAGCAGTCCGATGGACTACTGATTCTACCACTTTTCCAGACGAAATAGTGGCACAAATGTTTCTGAAATTGCCCCCAGCCGAGCAACGACTGGTGGGTATGTATATGATTCAGCACCTCATCACATTGTATGAGGGTCAACATTCTGATCCAGGTCCGTTACATGATGTCCTGAACGAGTTACTCCAGTATAGATGGAAAGGTTTAGGTACCGATTTAATTAGTGTCATTCTAGAACAGCGCCACAAATATAGTATGTTTTTGAACCCGCATTTTGTTCATGTCTCACCTCCAGAAAGTAAACCGTTTTACATAGATAGACAGAATCCATTACGAGAAGTACACCCAGTCAGGACAGCAGATGGTGAAATGCAACGAGTATTTGTTTACACCCCGATTACAAAGATGGAACTCTTAGAGATGAAGAAATTAATTCCCTGTCATGACAAAGATCCAGCAGGGTTCCACCGAGAATTAAAGGACATGCTCCGTATGGGAGAATATACGTATCCAGATATTATTAAAATGTTAAAAGTCCTGTTGCCTGCGGGCATATATGAGAAACTCAAGGAAAAAGAATGGGAGGTGGGAGAGAAAAAGATCGATTGGGCAGTTCTAGAAGCTGAAGATAAGATATGAGTACCAGGTACTGGTCTTGGAGACAAATGTAAAGAATTACCAGAACTGTTAATACAAGTTTTACCTAGATTATTAGCCACTAAAAAGGAAGACTGGGATGCAATCTCAGCCTGTAAACAGAAACAAGATGAAGACACTAGTGATTTTTATTCTAGATTTGAAAAATGTTTCATTATAAACAGTGGCTTGAAGACGAGTAGTGAGTCATACCCTCATCTTTTTGTTACTAAACTAGTCGAGAATTCAAGTCCACAAGTTAAGAATCGAGTTTTGAAAGTCGAAAGTACATGGCAAGCTAGTTCCCCGTCCCAGATGTTACAGATGCTCCAGTATCACCAGAATAGAATCAGAGAAGAGCAAGAACACGAGAGAAAACGTATGAAAGACACGAAAATGAAAGTACTAGTTGCACAATCTATTCCTCAAGACAGTCAGAAGAAGGGTCCGAATCAAGCCAGTCATCCTGCAGCTCCCGTTAAAGGGACATGCAATTATTGTAAACAGCCAGGTCATTTCATAAACGAGTGTGCAGTTCTGAAACATAATATAGCCACTGGTAAGACTAAAGAAAGACCACGTCCGCCTAGACAAGAACAAGTTTCACAGACTTCTCAGTCACAGAATGCACAACAGACAGTTCCAGCACCGCAGCCTATTGCTGCAACACAGCATGTTACACAGCAGATGTATCAGTATGCTCAGACAGAGTATCCAGAGTACCAACAGTATTCATGAAACAGCCTAGAGAGGGAGGTAGGCTTGCCTCTCATCGAGATTCCTGTAGATCAAGAAGGTCCCTATGTTTATAGTCAAGTACTAGGGAAAGACAGAAAGTTTCTGATTGATACAGGGGCAAGTAGGACTACCATAAGTCACGCCGAAGTTCCAGGGGCTCCGCTCTCAGGCTCTAGAAATGTTTCCCTTGGATTTTCAGGAAAGCCTATTGTAAACGAGATATCTGAGCCAGTTACTCTAGAAGTAGGTCCATTGTCCCGCACTACTGATCTATTACTTACGAAGTCATGTCCAGAAAATTTGTTAGGCATTAAGACACTGAAAGAATTAGGTGCAGTTATTTGCTGTTCCCCCGAGGGAATACGTTTGTTTTTACGTGACTTCAAGGGTCACTATGTATTACGAGATTTTGATCCAAGATTGTCTAATGTTCCGCAGCATCTATGGGCGCAAGGTCCAACTGATGTTGGCTTCATGCAAATCACACCCCATCATGTGACTCTCAAACCAGGTATAGTCCTGCCACGAATCAGACAGTACAGATTACCACCTGAGGCTGTAGCAGCCTTATCCAAAATTATTGACGAGCTCATGGCTCAAGGAGTAGTTGTAGAAACTGACTCCAATGTATGTAATTCTCCGATCATTCCAGTCATGAAACGTACTGATCCAAATGCACCCCCAGTATATCGATTAGTGATTGACCTTCGAGAACTCAATAAATGTATTATTCCCCAGTATCCAGTAGTCCCAGATATCTCTTCCCTATTGACAGCCATTGATTCCGAAGCCTCATTTTTCACAGTCATAGACCTCAAGAACGCGTTTTTCAGTGTCCCCATTCATCCAGACAGCCAGTTTCTTTTCGGATTTTGTTTAAATGGAAGGAGCTATAAATTCACACGAGCTCCTCAAGGTTTCACAGAAAGCCCTAGTATTTACAGTCAAGCACTTAAGAGACAACTAGACAACATTCACATGCCAACAGACACTGCCCTGCTCCAGTATGTCGATGATCTACTGATCACAGCCCGTTCTGAACGTGCTTGCGAGCGAGCATCACTTACAGTCTTGTATTTCCTTGCCGAGATGGGGCACAAGGTGTCCCCTTCGAAGCTTCAATTCTGTGTCCAGCAAGTGATCTACTTAGGCCACTTACTGTCCAAGTGGGGTAGGCAGTTGACACCAGACCGTATCCAGTTAATAGCGAGTCTTCCTCAGCCCAAGACCCAGAAGGAGGTACGTGCTTTTATCGGCCTTACTTCTTATTGCAGACAATGGATTCCTCAGTATGCATTTCTAGCCAAACCACTGATACAGTTAACGACACAGGAGGCAGCCGTATCGACTGTCCTCCCTTGGACATCTGAACATACACTTAGTTTCAATGAGTTAAAGAAAGCTTTATGCCAAGCTCCTGTTCTAGCTACACCGAACTACAGTAAGCCTTTTACACTTTTTGTCACAGAACGTGATGGTACAGCATTATCTGTTCTCACGCAAGATCAAGCAGGACAATACAAGCCCTGTGCTTATTTTTCGAGCACATTAGATCCAGTAGCCCAGGCTCTGCCTGCGTGCCTCAAGTCAGTTGCAGCCACAGCACTAGCTATCAGACAAAGTGATTCCATAGTATTAGGACATTCCTTGACAGTACAAGTTCCACACTCTGTGGAAGTTCTTTTAAACCGAACACAGACTCAGCACTTGACAATTGCACGTTTAACAGGTTATGAACTGACACTGTTCCAGCCACACATAGAAATCAGACGCTGCAACGTTCTAAATCCTGCTACACTGTTACCGTCAGTTAATTCGAATCCTGCCACACACGACTGTGTGGAAGTAGTTAACACTATGACTAAGCCAAGACAAGATCTGACAGATATTCCATTACCAGATCCTGACCTGACACTTTACGTGGATGGTTCATGTATGAGAACAAGTACAGGAGAACTAGTAGCCGCGTATGCAGTGACTACTGACACTGAAGTTATAGAAACACACCGTATTGACACCCTGTCTGCTCAAGCAGCAGAGCTAGTTGCTCTGACACAAGCCTGCATACACGCCAAGAACCTGAAAGTCAATGTTTACACAGATTCACGCTACGCATTCGGAGTTGTACACGACTTCGGAGTGCTCTGGCAGGAGAGAGGTTTCATGACTTCTCATGGAACCAAGATTCAGCATGGTCTCCTTATTCAAGCTCTGTTAGATGCCATACATTTACCAACATCTATTGCTATCATGAAGTGCAAAGCACATACGAAAGTTACTGACATTATTTCTCAAGGTAATGATCTAGCAGATCGCACAGCCAAGCTTACAGCACAGACTCCAGACATGTCAGTTAATCCGACACAGACACATACTCCAGATCCGACTACTTGTATGACAGTTAAGGACCCTACTCAAGATGTCATAGATATCCAGTTACATGCTACTCCCGATGAAATCAAGAAATGGTCCGAACAAGGAGGGGTCCAGACAGATCAGGGATGGGTAACGAAGGGAAAAGCCACATGGTTTCTCCCCGACTCTATGGTTCAAGTCATTATCAATACCGCACATAGTCCAGCACATTTAGGAGAAAAAGCTATGTTAGACAGTATCCAGAACATTTGGTTCAACAAGCATTTACGAGCTGCAGCCAAGCAGAAAGTCCGTACCTGTATGATATGTTGCCAGTTTAATCCAGGTAAAAGTGTCCCGGTGGAACAAGGTGGATTCCAGCCCCCTGACCACCCTTTTGAGGTCCTCCAAATGGATTATATTCAGATGGAGCGATGTCGAGGTTTCAAGTATGTCCTTGTAGTTGTATGCGCTTTGTCCAGGTGGACAGAAGCATATCCAGTCCCAGATTACACAGCCGCGACCACTGCCAAGCAGTTGGTTCGTGAATTCTTCCCCCGCTATGGACTCCCTAGGGTCGTATATTCTGATAACGGCCAGCCATTCTCATCTGAACTGATGAAACACGTTTCCCTGTTGTTAGGATACCAGTGGAAGTTCCATTGTGTACGCCATCCTGAAGCAGCCGGTCTCGTAGAGAGACATAATCAAACCCTGAAAATCCGTATTGCTAAAATCTGTCAAGAAAAAGGTGTAGACTGGTTAGTTGCTCTGCCAGTCGCTCTGTTTTATATGCGCATGGTCGCACATTCCAGATCAGGTCTGTCCCCGTACGAGGTCGTATTCGGCCGCCCCCCTAATATGTGGGGTACACCTAGACCCCGAAGTATTACAGATGTTTCAAGTAATATGCTGACAGATTACCTAGCTTCCTTGATGTCTGCCCTACACTCTTGTCGTTCACAGGTTGCCGCCGCATTTCCAGACAATACCGAGGTGGCACCGCATGAAATCGTTCCCGGAAGTCTGGTTCTCGTAAGGAACTTTGATCGTTCAAGTCCGCTGGAGCCCCGCTGGAAGGAGCCCAAGCAAGTTCTCCTGGCCACCCGTACTGCCGTCAAGCTGGAAGGCAGGAAGGGCTGGGTGCATTTGTCGCATGTAAAGAAGTTTTATGGACTAAAGACTGTTTCCAAGAACATTTCCGAGGATTTTAAAGACTGCCAAAGTACTATTCTCAAGGACTGTCCCGCAAAAGACATTAATTCCTCCCTGTTAGAGAAAACTCCGCAGCAGGAGTATAAGTTGAAATTAAGGTCTAGTAAAATAAGTCAGCCAGTTTGATTGTCTAAGTCCTCCCCTAGGTGAAACGGTTAGACCGGTTTCTGACATGTATAAAATAGACCCCCATAGAGAGAGAGTTAGTGAGAACTCTAAAAGTTGCATTATTATTTTATGTTTTCTGCTATATCTCAGCCTTATGATTACCTGCACGAGTTATGCATTGCATTTATGTTTTCCAGTTTCTCATGTAAATAAGTCTTCTAATACTACAGTAGAGCATACGTTTAGTGATCTGCCTCCTCATGAACTATCTTATCGTCTTGCTATGCGAAATAATTCCTTTATCCGCATGTTACATTATTCACACCAGACCAGCAATGCCACTAATTGTTGGGTGTGTGGTCGACTCCCCCCTTTCCAGACACCGAAGGGAGTTCTGCCACTCTTTCCTTATCCATTTTCACATACTGGTTCGTGTGGAGCATGGTCCACGTTAACGTCATCCTTAACAGATATGTCTTTTCTTAACAGTACATGTTTTCCAGACAAGCAAGGTCTTCCCCACAGAACAGGGTTAGATCTAGAAAATGAAGTTTATAATTTGGGTAATTATTCTTCGAATTTCATGGTCCTGAATGTTCAGTCTGATACTACTCCAGACTTACCTGCTATGTCAGTATTACCAGTCAAAGGCAAATTATGTGTCAGAAAGAATGGTTCCGTACCTGTAGGACATAGTGATTGTACTACTATTGTCAAGTATAGTGACAGTGGGAAATCTATTTTAAAAGCTTCACGTCATTCTTATTTTGTTTGTGGTCAGACCGCATATGTTCGTCTGCCCCTCGATTGGGAGGGAACCTGTTACATTGCATTCCTACTGCCACCAGTTTTTCTAGCCCCACCTGACTATCATAGGAACTCCCACCTAGTACATACTCGACACAAGAGAGACCTCCCGATTGTCGATTATACTGAAACTGTTCTAGAGCAATACATAGATATCAATAAAGGTGTCTTTCCCTACTTAGGTACTGTCGTGAATAGTAAACTGATACGTAGATTAACCAGAACACTTGAAGCAGTAGTGATTGAGACTACCTCTGCTCTAGGTAACTTAACCGAAGAGCAATCTTTTATGAGAATTGTCGTGCTCCAGAATCGTCTCGTCCTTGACGTCATACTGGCCGATAGGGGCGGGGCATGTAGAGTCATCGGATCTAGTTGCTGCATTTTCATTCCTAATAACGCGCCGTCTGTTTATTCAGCTATAACCAGACTGCATAAAATTGCCCATCTGTTACACCAAAATCCAGGCACCTGGACATGGTCCGGTTGGTTCTGGAATATAATTTCCGCCTGGGGATGGAAAGTATGGTTCTTCTTAGGTATTGCAGTAGCGATCATATTCAGTTGCTGCCTCTGTATACAATGTGGCCCTGCGATTTGCGGCATTTGTGCTACCTCTTGTATTCCTAGTCCCAAGTCACGTCCTAAATCCCGTTCCAAGACAATTCGAGACGAGCAAATGATACTGTATGAAATGATAGATGGTATCATGAATATTGATGTTTCCTGATGGAAACGTAGTGACAAGGAGGGAATGTGGAAAAGTAAATTTTGCCATGTTCTGTGTCCCTACGTGTTCCCCATCTTATGTTGCATGTGCATGATTAATATGCATATGTATTCCCTACTTCCTACTACCTCGAATCTTGACTCTTATTTATTGAGCTATCTGTTATTACTATATCCAGTCAAAAATAGATCCGGTATTATTTATTTATATACCACAGTCTCCCTGGAGAACCTACCTATCCCTGCCAAGTGGCATGTGGAAGGAGGACCTACCAGGGAGGAGTTTTGTAAGGGCCAGAAGGAGTGCCTTACCCTTGAGGGACTGAGGCAACAGGCCGCAGCCCAGGCAGCGGGTAACACTACGGGGAACTACCATATTTACTGGGAGGATGGTCTCCTCTACAGTGAGCCAAAGGCACCAGTGCACGGTTCGTCACGGGCCTTGGTTGTCCCTCAACGTTACCGAGCCTTTCCTTTAGAACTGGCTCATGAGATACCCATGGCAGGACACTTGGGTCAGGACAAGACCTTTGCCTGGCTTGTCCCCCACTTTTATTGGCCTCAGATGAAGGTGGCGTCCGACACTTACTGCCGGACATGTGTGTCGAGCCAAGCCAGTGGGAAAACAGGGGTAAAGCTGAAAGCTCCCCTGGAACCACTTCCTGTCGTTAGCGCCCCCTTTGAAAGTAAAGTCCACATTTGTAAAGCGCACAATCACCCGTAAGGGTCTCCAGGCGCTGGGGGCCGTCGGGAAGATTAAGCGAGCTATGAAAGGGTGGGCTTTGACATTGTGGGGCCATTGGATCCACCAACTTCCGCTGGTCACAGGTTTATCCTGGTTCTGGTGGATCACGCCACACGGTACCCAGAGGCAATCCGTCTGAGGACCATTACTGCACCTGCAGTGGCGAGGGCCCTGATGGGGATCTTTACCCGAGTGGGTTTCCCCAAGGAAGTTGTGTCCGACAGGGGGACCGACTTCATGTCAGCTTACATGTGGGCTATGTGGAAGGAGTGTGGGGTTACCTACCGGTTCACCACTCCTTACCACCCACAGACCAATGGCCTAGTGGAAAGGTTCAACAAAACCTTGAAAGGCATGATCAGAAGTCTGCCTGAGAGCCTGCGTAGGAAATGGGACGTCCTCCTACCCTGTCTGTTGTTTTCCTACAGGAAGTGCCACAGAAGGGAGTGGGCTTCAGCCCCTTCGAACTTCTGTATGGGCACCCTGTGCGTGGACCTCTCAGCCTGGTGAAAGACGGATGGGAAAAGACTCCCAGGAAGCTTCCCCAGGATGTGGTGAGCTACATGCTGGCCTTCCGGAGGCAAATGGCTAAGTTGTGGAAGCAAGCTTCTGACAACTTGGAAGCCAGCCAAGCAGTGATGAAGGAGTGGTATGACCACGATGCTCACCCTGTGGAGTTGGAGCCTGGCCAGAAAGTGTGGGTGATGGAACCTGGAGAGCTTAGTGCCCTCCAGGATCGCTGGGCAGGCCCCTTTGAGGTGATGGAGAAGGCAACTTACTCAGTGGATATGAAGACCCCCCGGCAGCCCCTGCGGATGCTCCATGCTAATCGCCTCAAACCCCACCATGAGAGGCCCAAGGGCATTTTAATGATGGTGACCGATGGAGCAGAGGAAGAGGAGAGTGAGCCTCTCCCTGATCTATTTTCGTCTCAGGAAAAGGATGGGTCGGCGGAGGGAGTGATTCTCTCCCCATCCCTAACTCCTGAACAGCGGGAGGACTGCCGCCAGGTCCTGGAGCAGTACTCCTCGCTGTTCTCCCTTATCCCGGGAAGGACCCACCTGTGTACCCATGATGTGGACACAGGAGACAGCCCACCTGTGAAGTCTAAGACCTACCGGCTGTCAGATAAGGTAAAGGCCAGCATCCACAGTGAAGCCACTAAGATGTTGGAGCTAGGAGTAATTGAACCTTCGAGTAGCCCCTGGTCCAGTCCGGTGGTTCTGGTACCAAAAGCTGCCCCACCGGGCACCACTCCAGAACTAAGGTTCTGTGTGGATTACCGGGGGACTGAATTCAGTGACCAAAACTGATGCTCATCCGATCCCTAGGGCGGATGAACTCATTGACCGGCTGGGAGCTGCCCAATATTTGAGTACCTTTGACCTCACTTCCGGGTACTGGCAGATCTCCCTTACAGATGGAGCAAAGGAAAGGTCAGCCTTCTCCATGCCTGAGGGCCACTACCAGTTCTGTGTAATGCCCTTTGGGCTCAAGAATGCTCCTGCCACCTTTCAGCGGCTGGTGAACCAGATCCTCTCCGGGATGGAGGCCTTCTCCGCTGCTTATCTGGATGACATTGCCGTCTTCAGCAGCAGCTGGGAGGACCATTTGTGTCATCTACAAGCTGTTCTCCAGGCCCTGAAACAGGCTGGCTTGACAATCAAGGCCAGTAAATATCAGATCGGGCAGGGGTCGGTGGTGTACCTAGGCCACTTGGTGGGCAGGGGAATGGTGCAGCCCCTCCAGGCGAAGCTTTCCTGGGCCTCACAGGTTACTACCGTCGCTTTGTAAAAGGGTATGGCACCCTTAACTGAACTCACTTCCAAGAAGCAACCCCGACGGGTAGTCTGGACAGTGGCTTGTCAGCAAACCTTTGACACCTTGAAACAAGCAATGTGTGCTGCTCCAGTCCTCAGGGCTCCTGATTTTTCCAAGGTATTCATTGTCCCAACAGACGCATCAGAACATGGCATTGGGGCAGTGTTATCGCAGCTCAATGAAGAGGGTCTGGATCAACCTGTTGTCTTCTTGTCCAGGAGGCTGCTTCCCCGAGAATAGAGGTAGAGTGCAATTGAGAGGGAAGCCTTTGCGGGGGTATGGGCTCTGAAGAAGCTGCGGCCATACCTGTTTGGCTCGCACTTCCTTGTGCAGACCGACCACCGACCTCTTCGTTGGCTGATGCAAATGAAGGGAGAAAATCCCAAGCTGTTGAGATGGTCCATCTCCCTACAGGGAATGGACTTCCGGGCGGAACATCGGCCTGGAGTGGACCACGCCAATGCAGACGCTCTCTCTAGGTATTTCCGCCTTAGTGAAGAGAACTCCCAAGGGGTTGGGTAGCTCTCCCCACTTTCAGCTGGGGGGGACGCGTGTTAGACCGGTCAGCCCTTTGGGTAGTCCCTCCTATTTTTCCTTTTTGCCTCCTAATTTTTATTTTTTGTGTCCACTACAATTTTTGGTGTTGTTCTTAGAGCTCTGGGTGCCTTATTATTGTTTTTTTACACCATGAAGGGGCACAGGTGCTCTTTTAAAATGGAGGTGTTGGAGTTGATCTTTTACAAAATGGTGCCTGCCAACTGCCAAGTGCTACCTCAGGGCTTGGGGCCATTGGGTAATATGAGTCCACTCTAGACCCTCTGGTCCTAGGTTATAAATATTGGAATGTTGTGCGGCCATGATGTACCGGGTCTTAGCTTTGATGAGGACGCAATAGCTGAAGCCCTTAGGGCAGCCGCTAGCATTCTCACCACCTCGGCTACCTCTGCCTCTGGTACCTCCAATGATGACTGGGTCATATTAACTGAGATGAAGAAAGAACTGATAAGGATCACGATACATGGGACAATGATGACTGAATATTTGAGAAGTAACATTGCCCCACAGGGCCTAATTATCAACATCATACCCAGACTCTTCTTGGAAGATAAACAATTTAAAGTTGATTGGGTCCAGGTATCCTGGAAGTGCACCAAAGAAAAGACTTGCTCTTTTTAATTGTGCAAACCTCGAAACGATTGTCCGATGCCCTAATGGAGAAAATTACAGCCATAGAAGCGACAATGAGGAGCGCAGTCAACAAGAACAATAAGGCTAACTTCACCACGAAATTAGCTGATATCAATCAGGAAATGGCTGACCACCATGAATACCTTCTGAATCTTAAAACAACCAAACTACAGAAAGATATCGCAAAATTCGAAAAGGAGAAAGTATACCCATACTTGAAGGATGGCTATAAGAATAAAAAGACCAGCTACTCCTCGGATGAAAACTCGGACAACAACAGTAGACGAGGCTCCAACAGCAGTGATTCCAGTGGTGGATATAATCCAAAGAACAATCGGGCCCCACAATGCCCCAACTGGCAACGTGGCTACCACCAAGGACCCGACGTCCATGGGCCCCCACATATGGCACCCCCGTGGCAGTACCCCTTTTTCCAACAGGGTCCACCACAATTTTTCCCTCTGAACCAGCCACCTTTTCAAGGCAGAGGTTGGGGCAGAGGAAGAGTGCGAAAGCGAGGCGGACAGAAAGGGGTCCAGTGGCAAGACCAGCCAACACCACAGACCACTGTGGAAACCAGGAGCACAACCAGAGGGAGAAGAGTCTGACGGTGAACCTCTCGAAAAGGACTTTGACCCCCAGTGAAAACAAAGTCTTAGAAAAAGGACTTGGCTTTGCCCCAACCCCAACTCCAGATAACTTTCATGAAATGATTGAAATCAAGCAGCTCTTTAGAAAAATACGCCCGCGAGCTTACTTCGATGACAAACCTGAAGCAGAAACTCTAGACACAGGATTACGGAAACCCTCTACTTTTACTCCGACGGATGGGATGGTCCCCCCGGAGATTCTGGCTTTTGAGAGAGCTGTCTTAACCGGCCTCACAAAGAAACCGTACATCAACCAATTCAATAACTTGACCAAAGCAGAGAGACAAGCCGCTCAAGCCTTAGGCAATGACAACACGATCGTCATTAAACAGGCGGATAAGGGAGGAGCCATGGTCATCCAAGACTATGAGGAATACGACCGGGAATGTAGACGACAACTATCAAACAGCACTCACTACAGACCCCTCACTATAGATCCTACCAAACGTTTGACGACTACCATCATGAATCTCGTGATTGAGGGGGAAACTAATGAATGGCTAACAAAGAAGGAAGCAGAATTCCTCATTACAGCAGAGCCGGTGACCCCCTACTTTTACACATTACCAAAGATCCACAAGGGAGTCACTCCGGTGCCAGGCAGGCCCATTGTTTCTGGAGTAGGATCCTTGTTGGAACCCCTATCCCAATTCTGCGATGTATTCCTAAAACCGATAGTAAAGAAAATTCCATCCTTTTTACAGGACACTAGAGATGTCCTACGTTTGCTTGATGATATGGATGGCAGGGAAAATGTAGATCTCATACTGACATTGGATGTGGAAGCTCTATTCACGAATATTCCACAGCAAGCAACTCTGGAAGCAGTAGAGTCTGCCTTGAGGACGGAGGAATGGACATCACCCACCCCCATCTCATTTATCATGGCTTTAGCAAGTATAGCTCTGACGGAGAACTTTTTCAGATGTGAGTCACAGATGTACCATCAGATTCGTGGGACATTTATGGGTTCTACTTTCGCGCCAAGCCTGGCATGTATTTACATGGCCACTTTTGAGGAGCTCTGCATTTACTCCGCGGAGACCAATCCTTTCCTTGAACATCTGACCCTATGGCGTTGCTATATCGACGATATTTTGGTCCTCTGGCATGGAGACCGGGCCAGTTGTGAAGCCTTTTGCTTCTGGATTAATCTCCAGATCCCATTCCTCAAATTCACAGGTACCATTTCCGAACAATCTCTCCCCTTCCTCGACCTTACCATCAGGTTGGACCCTACAGAGATCACCACCACTCTCTACAAAAAAGAGACTGATAGAAACAGTCTCCTCCTTTACCAAAGTCACCACACCAGGGCTTTGAGAGAGAACCTACCCTTTGGACAATTCCTGCGGATTCGCAGGAATTGTACGTCAGTATCTGACTACAAACAAGAGGCATCCACCCTGCAACATAAACTTCAAGAAAGAGGCTATCCGACGAGACTCCTCAAACAGTCAGCTAAAAGAGCACTTAACAACAACAGAGAAGCCCTTCTGGAGACACACACAAAGGCTACAGATGATGTCATTACCTGCGTAACTACCTACACCAAAAATTCAACCTTCATCAAAAAAACTGTAAATTCACACTGGGGAATCATCACTTCCGCTGGCTTGGAGATTCCACGGCCACGATTTGCCTTCAAAAGAACTGCCAACTTGAAGGATACTTTGATCCATACTCGACCCAAAAAGACAAGCACCTTGCCTCCAAATACACTTTGGGATTTACCACCAGTCGTGGGCCACTTCCGTTGCGGAAATTGCACCCGTTTGTCCCCAGTCTTTACAAAGTAAAACCATCAGGCTATCCGATACCTTTACATGGCACCTCAACAAGCATACCAACTGCAATAGCAGTAGATGCATCTACATGCTCACATGCCCCTGTGGGCTTCACTACATAGGCATGACGATGCGCACTGTCAAAGTGCGCATCATTGAACATAACAGCAACATTCGCTGTGGAAAGACACACACGCGACTTTACGATCATTGTAAGCAAACTGGCCACACAGCAGAGAGCAAGAAATGGGTGGTGTTGGAGTGCCACCCCTCCATTAATCAACAAGCCCTCTTTAGAATGGAACAAAGGTGGGTGCACCGACTACAACTAGACACCTGTGGGCTCAACGACTCAGTTCCTTGGAACCAAATACCACGATAAGTACTATAGTACCCACATCTTACCTGCTGAGTCTCCTTCAAATCCCTTGTAGCGTTGCTGCTGCTACTACATAGCATCCAATAGTTATACCCGATAGAATCAGGTAGATTCCATCATTTAAAGCGCAGGCTCCATCCCCTGAGCGTAGGGCACCCTGCGGGCTTATTACCTCCAAGACTGACGTTACCCGCCTATCCATGGGTTAAATTAGGCCAACTCCACTTGACTCCTTATCCACCGATATCCCCAATAAAACTCTGCACCTCCGGTGATGTATCATACTTCTTGCATTAGAGAGGTGCCTTTTCATAGAGCTGTCATCTGGTTCATTCAGAATCCCAAATCACGAATTATTGGGACCCGGGTGCCTTAAGGTGAAAACAACCTTCCAACTGTGCTCCCAGTCCCTCAGATTTTATGGAGACTATTGGCTCCCACTCGCCTGATACCAGTGGCCTCACTGGCCGATTTACGAGTGACGTCATCAGGACACGCCCCCCCTGCACCACAACGGAGACTGACACGCATTATATTTTAATCGGAATCCCACACTACGTGTCATTGGGACCCAGATACCGCAGAGTTACAACATCTTGCCACCCCACTCTAGTGAGGCACTTTGCCCTCACTCCCTAACATTGCAGGCAGCCTATCGACCTCCACTCGGGATTGCCTGACACCCGAGGCACCTCATTGGCTGGTACACGAGCAACGTCATCTGTACACGCCCTCCTATAGAGACGCTAACGCCGTATACTTAATGGCGGCGGTCTCTACAACACATCACCGGCTGTTCCGCGTGTCAAGTACACGCCGAAGTGTGGGGGTAGGTTCTGACCGGCAGTGGCCTCGCGCCTCTAAGGTAAGCCCCGTGGTCGGGTTCAGGACTCCAACCCTGATGAGTGTCGGACTCCCGAGCGAGACCATATGGGTCTCGGTCCTCCGCCGGGCTGCAGCCTCTTGGAGGCTGCCCTTGCCTGGCCCCTCGGCGCTGGTTGTTGGATGGTTAGCGCTACCAACTGGGACCCTCGCCTACCAGTTGCCGGCACAATTGAGCCCCCCTACGATCCCAGTGTGGATACGCGGCAGCTGCGGGCAGCGTCGTGGGCCATGGCGCGCGGCATGTCTTTCCGGACGGGGCAGCCTGGTGGGACAGTGCTCCATGTGGCTTGCTGGCTGTACCTTTACAAAGTTCTTTTTAAAATTCCTTTCTCAGTATCCAGGCTCCAATTGATCCCTGATTCGTACATCCCTTAGGTAATTACCGCAAAGCGCAGGCCCCACAGGAACGAGCCGCGTGGTCCTACTGAGGGTTTACAATGGTAAGCCACAATATTCTCTAGGCAGTAGTCTATTGTCTTTTCTCCTTCCTAACCCGGGGGTAATTGGCTCCTCAGTGAAAGCATAACAATGATCTAACCTTAGAAGTCCTTGTATTACTTAGGAAACAGACTTCCTCTAAGAGTTAGTTCTCCATTATGTTCCCGAAAACATTTTGTTTTCACATATTCACTTAAGTCACTCACAACATCTCTCTCTCTTTCACATTTTCACCTCTGTATCAATGAGCACAATAGATACCACTGATGCTCGGGTGTTATATATATCTAAACTTGGGAAGGCAGCAACATACAAATTACTTGGAATGTAAACAGATTGTTTCTAATGCCTCTATTCCTTCCCTAGGTCTGACGGGAACGCAGGACTACCAGCTTGCCCCAGCAATAGACCTACCAGGTTGTATACTATATACACTAAAGCCCTTTCCCGGGCCCCTGATTAGTATATGAGCACTACTAGGTCCTGAAGAATTGCCCTTAGGGCATGAAACATGTTGACCACACTTGAGGGTTGAACCGAGACCAACCTAATTCTTTTTTGGATCTCTATACCCCTCATTGCACTTTTTATTAGGGTGGCTTACCACATGAATAAAGGTTACTTAGTGGACTAACCAACCCTTTTTAAAACTCACTCTACGCTCACTACCACTTTTTTAAGTCCCTCACACATCATCAAGCCACGGCAAGGAACAAAAGATCTCCACAAAAGTGTAACACTTGCTGTTACCCGTCAGGCATTGCAGCGCCAGCTTGACGCAGGAGCAGGAAGCCGATGATGATACAACACCACAAGGGCTTAATGAAATAAGTCATCTAGCCTATTAGTTGTGTGAGGTTTCTTAGTTCCGACAAGGGACCTGACTGGTCCCCTGAATACCGGCTACATCAGTCAACCTAGAGAGAGAGATACCCCCCCCCCTTTTATAAGATACTTCCCAGGGGAACTTTGTACAACTCTTTGGTTACATGTTGTTAGGACAGGTACACTGGACCCCTTTAAATATTGTCCCCATTCTGTCCCCCTTTGTTGTATACGTAATATGAGGGGTTCCAGAACTTTCTGGTCCACTCTAGACCCTCTGGTCCTAGGTTATAAATATTGGAATGTTGTGCAGCCATTTTGTAGAGAGAGCTGAGCTGAGGAGAGGTGGTACTCAGGTCAAGGGCGAGCTGGAGTCCAGGCTGAGGAGCGAGGAGGTGGGCGCGCGGTAGAGGGTCTAACAGACTCTTGGGGCTGCTTCCTCTTTACTATCTGATACCCCCCCTCAACCGTGGATCTGACCCGGCAGAGCCGTCTCCTCACGACATACCTGAGGTACCAGAGAAGAGAGACTTTCCCCCAGTAAGGATCGCTAGAAAAGATCTATGTAGATCTGAAAAGTAAGCGTGTCTGGGACTGCCCTATATTGGGGATTACCACAAAAAGAACTCCCGTGTAGTCAATTCCCTACCTGGTGGTTTCTAAAGGCAGGGCATAGAGATTCCCCTCAGCGACTGTGAGCCTGGCCAGAATCTGCCCCCCCCTCTCTCTTCGTGGCTGTAGACTTACCAAGGCCGACCTGAGCTCCCAGTGAGAGCCGTAGGTGAAGTAGCCGAGGGCGGGTGAGAGACGGCCCCGTGCGAGACTTGATCTCCGACGGAGAGAAGCCTTCGAGTCCGCAGGATGGTCTGTCATCAGAGCTGACCCGGCGCTGAGGATTTGAGCCCGGAAGGGGAAAGGCAAGAGTGGGAGAGGCCGGGAAGGGAGGAGCCCGGACCTCCGAGGGGCGTGGAGAGGAAGGGACTCACAAGCACTGAGGCACTACAGTTACCACGGACTCTCCCTGTATGGATGTGGCCGCCTTTAGCATACCGGGCCAGAATTAACCCCTACACTCCCCGGTTTGTCGCCATGATCCCTCAGACTGCTGGCATTGGCCGGATGGTCCGGTTGTAAAGTAAGCAGGGTAGCAGGCTGGGAAACAGAGGATATTGAATCCTCTCTGAGAACTCTCCCTTCACGCATAGCAGGCCGGAAAACTGAGGGAGAACTGTGGCATCATCATAACACAGTGTTAGTTAGGGAAAAAGAACTGAATGTAGCAGTGCTTTCAAGGGAGGAGGGTTAACACCTTTGAATGTACGCTAACTTTGACAACCCTCTCCCTACGCTTATGTGAAAGTGAGAAGAAGGTGAAACTAAATGGGAAACTGCATTTAGGGTGCCATGTTGTTGCAATCCACTAATGTCATTGGGGACTTTTCTTTGATGTATGCTAGCGGCTAATATTTACTGACTTTGGCTATGGTGCTTTAGCAATGGACAGTGACGAAATCTCCCACTATCCTGAGTCAAATTTGAGTAAGCCAATACTTGTATGGGATGTGGTTGGAACCTTTTTGCCCTGACGTAAAACAAGGGCTAAAGGGAGATTCTTAGTAAAATGAAAGTTGGAACATGGGGTGTAAACTCAGAGTCAAGTACACTATGAGTAAAATGGTGAGATGTTAATGTAAAATAACTGCTGGAAGCCTGAAGTGCCAAGAGTTTCCCTGAGTTCTTTTGTTTTTGGTGAATAAGTGTAACATGTAAGACAAAACAAAGTGGTGCTCTATTTATGCAAATAAGTAAAGGTGGAAGTGCTTAATGCATTATAAGGTTGAACTACTGAAGGAGTAAACCTATCAAAAGATTTCTATAAAGCATTTCTATTTTTCTAACAAGGTGTGGTGTCTTCTTTCAGTGGATGGGCGCTGGGTTACTGTGATAAGTGCGAAGCAAGCATAACACGATTGCCTTTGAGATAAGTCCTTTCACTCTGTGCCAGGCTACCCTATGTGGACTGGTGACCCCAGGTCCAACAGAGAGTATATGTATGAAACACATTAGAAGAAGCATCTACTGCAGGAAAAGTAACCCAAGAGTAAAAGATCTCAAATGGGTAAGCTACCTCCGCACTCACCACAAAAATTACCGCCATGCCCTCCAAAGGGACGGTATACGTTTGCAAATGATAGCGTACCGCAATGCGACTATGCAGCGTATATCCACTGCGTCTGCCATTACGAAACAGAAAAGTCCGGTTCTAGACCAAACTGCGTAGCACAACTGGGTAGTAGTTCGAAAAGAAAACCGTTTTGATAGATTCAAGCTTAAAAAGACCTATGTAACTATAGGTAGGTTTATCCGTCACCACCGTTATCCGGAAACAATGGTGAAGGCGTTAAGGACTGATAGTAGCGGGGGCGTGGCTTGGCCGCTGAGCGTAATGGCTGCTTGAATCTGCAGCTCTGCCAGCCGAGCTGAATATCCGACATAAATCCGACCCTAACACGGTACACCTTGGCTCCACCAGATGGGTGAGACTGTGTGGGCGCCCGGCAGCCGCTGTAGGTAAAATCAGGACAGCACAGGAAGATCTGGAGATGTGGCGGCGAACACGGGCTGGATCTGGAAGTGAGGCCTGGACGAGCGGCTGAAGCCGGGCCCTCAAGTAGCGGAGCCGGCTGTGGAGGGGGAGCAGCGGCTTGGGCGCTGCCCGCTTGGCGCTGCGGGATGTGAGGTGGTGGACGCACGTAGCATCAAGCAGCGTGTTAAAGGCATCTGGCTCCACTCTGCACTGGCGGAAAAGACGGCTCGACAAGCGGGGGGAGAATCAGAAACTAGATGGTGGAGGGAAGACAAGGTGAGACGAGGGCCGATAGCATCTGAGGAGCTGCAAGCGTGTAAAAGTGATTTCGCTTTCTGGGTGACGACGCGACCTGTATGTGGGACCTGACAGAGTGAGACGGCTGGTTCGGGAAAGTTTGGATTAATGAGACGTGAGGAGCACCGCGCCAATACAGAGATCGTCTGAGGAGAGGGCGGCCGCCATTTTGTATTCCCGGTGCTGCGGATCTACTGTGGTCCGAGGAAAAGGCAGCGGAAATAAATAAGTAAGGGTGCAGGAGGCGACTCCAGACATTTCGGTTTGGATTGCAGGGGAACACGCGCTCCTGGTAACTCATAACACCCATCAGGCTAATGTTGTGCTCTGCATGCGCCCCGCAGAGTAGTCACGTTGAGGGGACTGCACAGCGCTAGTGGATCCGAACAAGTGTTGACGGCGTGCAAACACTGTGCAGTGAGCTGGGACAGGTCTGGGACCCTAACAGACAACCCGGGAAGAGAGAAGGTACTCTGAGGAGCTGCACAGTGATACACTGACCCCTCCAAGCGAACCTGATTGGGCCCCCGGTCATTCATTTATTGGCGATCTGTGAGGCGTGAGAGACGGCGGCTACTGCCACAGACCACCATCAGGGGAGCCCAGGAAGAGAGTTGTACCATTTGTGCGGGCTGTGTGGCGACGACGATTTGTGCATGAGAGGTGAGCTCTGGGCATTGGTACTGCCACTGCTGCGCAGGTTGTACTCTGTGTGCTGGGGAGGTTAAGGAACTACCACCATTGCGGCTGAGAGCGGCCTTGCTCCGACCTACAATCCTTGTGACCCACACAGGGTCCTGAGCCAGCCTAAGGGAGAGACTGTGTCACACTGCTGAGCCGCTATACTGGGTTGGAGGGCGCTCCATTGCTTGTTCACAATGGGGAAGTTGGAAACTAGACAGCCAAAAATAACGTTTGAAAAGAAGACGAATAAACAACAAGATGCGGGGGCAGCGGAGCGTGAACAGGGAGAGGACGGAGTGCAGGATCAGATGCCGGCTGACTATGTGAAAATTGCAAAAAACACAGTTGATGGACAGAAGAAAAGTGCAAAAAACACAGTTGATGACGATGTGAAACACATGTTTCAGGAACTAAAGGCTGGGCTGCAGGGCATCGATTCTAAAATGGACACTTTGCGGAGCGCATGGATAGGATCACGCAAGGAATGGACAAGCAGGAGGGAAGAGGCGGTGTCCTGGAGACAAGAGTCACAGAAACTGAGGAGGGTCACACGGAGATAGAGAAGAAAGTGAAAGGCATGGACAAAGTTTTAGCCTTGATTCAACAGAAGAATGAGGACTTGGAAGCGAGATCAAGACGTAACAACATACGTATAACAGGCATTGCAGAATCAACAGACATTCCAAACATGGCGCAATATGTGGAAACTATGTTTAAGGGCATGTTTGGGACCGATTTGTCCACCATGTTCCTCATAGAAAGGGCTCACAGGTCGTTGGGTCCTAGGCCCAAGCCAGGCGCAATGGAACAACCCATATTGGCACGAGTGCTAAACAACAGGGACCGTGACACAATCTTACGCTTGGCCAGAGAAAAGGGAGCAATTCAATATAACGGAAATAACGTAGCGTTTTATCCAGATTTCACCCTACAGGTACAAACAGCTCACAGGGAATTCATCCCGGCGAAAAGGATTTTCCAGCAGATCGGCACGAAATACGCCTTGCTATATCTGGCCAAATTGAGGGGCCAAGGTCCAGGCAGACCCACCTTCTTTGTTGACCCTGGTGCTGCACTTGCATATGCTAAGCAACAAGTGAAAGAACACCGCAATCAGACGAACTCGGACAACGCCACATCTGGAAACAGACTGAGTGACATTGAATGACTTGGTACAATATGAATAATACAGCAGATACTAGGCATGTGTACACCTGTGCCAAGTCAAGCCCAAAAGGGAGCTGATTCAAAATGGGAGGGTGAGTGGGGTGCCCATTTCAGGAGGACATTCAGAAATTTCACCGAACATCACTCGGGAACTATGATTAAGGATGGGGCCTTGAGGGGTATACGTGGTGCGAGCAGCTCGGCCACCCCGTCAAGAGTACGGGGGAGAACGGCGGTCACTCTGCATGTCCCAAGGGATGAGTCCCATGTACCAATACATGATGCTATGGAATGTATGGTTTGGGGTATTGGGGGGGACAACACAACCTGATTGGGAGGTTGGTGTGGGTGGGGGGGAGGGGATGTTGGGACACGAATTCACAAGATAAGGATAATTGGGGTGGATAATGCTCAGCCAGTTCGGGGGGACAGAGCGGCAGGGATACACGATGTTTGGTTATGTTTGCTGCCTGATTGGCCTCACAGTTACACTAGCTCGAAACTTCAGATCAAGTGCAATACCACACATAGGTCTTCCGGGGTCTGGCTGTAGTCACTCTGAGAGAATGTATGACCTGGCTCGCTGCTGCATACGGAAATGGCTGACTGAGTTGGGAGGCCTAATTGTAGCTTGTTTTACGTATGATGGGGTCCCCTAATAAGATGGTTAATTGTCTATCCTGGAATATCCGAGGGCTGAACGACAGAAGGAAAGCGAGATTAATTCACTCATACCTGATGCGCCATGAGGTAGATATCTGTTTATTGCAGGAAACTCATTTGGCTTCTACCACCACTAACATGCTTAAACACTACAGATGGGGTGAGATTGTTGAAGCACCTTTTTCAAACTATACTAGAGGGGTAGCCATCCCCATACGCAGAGGTTTACAATGGAAAACTCACACGTCCATAATAGATAAGGAGGGTAGATATATTTTACTGCTAGGAACACTGTGTGCTACTCCGGTACTGATTGTCAATGTGTATGGGCCAAATGTGGATAGTCCGAGTTTCTTCAGCACACTGTGGGAAAAGGTCCAGTCATGTGGCCAGGCGGCGATATTATGGGGCGGAGACCTGAATGTGGTCCTATCCTCCGAGGTGGACAGACAGGGTACGGCCCGTGAGCACCACCCTAGAGCTGCAGGCTTTCTGAGAGATCTGATGATTGAAGAATGGCTGGTGGATGCCTGGAGAGCTCTACACCCGGATGGACGCGAGGGCACGTGTGTGACTGCACATAGAAATGCATGGTCCAGGATTGATTATTGGTTGATGTCCAGAGATCTACATGCACATCTGGCAGTGGCAGAACATCTGCCAAGGTCCTTTTCTGATCATGCGCCTGTGTGTGTACGCTTGAAGATTCCTCCACAATACATACGTCCTTTTAGCTGGAGATTTCCCTCGGGAGCATTGCTGGACCAAGTGTTTAGGGAAGAACTGAGGGCAAAACTGTCTGAATACTTTGAATTAAATGAAGGCACGGTGGACTCACCAGGTGTCCTGTGGGAGGCGTTCAAGGTGGTGACCCGAGGCAGCTGCATGGCGCTAAAAACAGGGGTGCTTAGATCTATACAGAACACATTGAGTAGCCTAGAGAAGGATATTGCGAATCTAGAGAGAAGTAATAGGGAAAGTCCATATCCGTTCACTCAAGCAGAAATTAGAATCAAACTAACGGCCTTCCAAGAAGAAGCTGAAAGGGAAACAGCGTACCTTAATAAATACGCACAAGCTAGGAGGTATGGGGAGGGGGACAGAGCAGGAAAGACATTAGCCGCATTGCTACGAGCGCCACGTGGGGCAGAATATATAACAGAATTACAAGGATCGAGCGGTGAGACGGTGAGAGAACCACAGGCCATATTGCATACAATGACGGAATACTACAGAATGTTATACACCACTCGCACAAATGCTAATGAGACTGACATAGCAGATTATCTGGACACAATAGCGTTGGCCTTGTTTAATGATGGAGCCAGACGATACATGGACCAGTCTTTCACAATAGAGGATGTTAGAGAAGTGATTGCTGGAATGCCGGCTGACAAAGCCCCGGGTCCGGATGGACTGACGGCTGCGTTCTACAAAGAGTATATAGACATAGTTGCTCCAAGACTGCATCAGGTGTATAAGGAGGCCACCTACACTCAGAGAAGCCATGATAATTACTCTTCAAACCTGATAAAGACCCGATGTACCCAGAGTCCTACCGCCCCCTCTCCTTAATTAATCTGGATGCGAAAATATACGGCAAATTGCTGGTAGAAAGACTGAAACCCAGGCTACCGCAGATAGCGCTCTCGGATTAGTCGGGATTTGTGCCTGGTCGCGCCACATCACATAATTTGAGAGTTCTCTTCGGCCTACTCCATTATTTAGACCCTAGTGTGCAGGCAGCTGCCGCTTTACTGGATGCCACTAAGGCATTTGATTCCCTAGAGTGGAAGTTTTTATTTGCTCTGTTTTCCCGCATGGGGTTTAGCACGATATTTATTCAACAGATCACGCTCCTCTATGTGTCTCCTACGGCACGGCTGACAGTCAACGGTCAGATTTCGGAACCGTTTGGAATAACCAGGGGCACGAGACAGGGCTGTCCTCTGTTGCCGCTGCTCTTCGCCATAGCCACAGAACCCCTTGCGCGCGGCTGCGACAACACCACACTCATCGCAGTATTGGCCTCACCTCTAGAGGACTGCTCGTCTCGATGTACGCAGACGACATGACCATTTATATGACTAAGCCTGCAGAACACTTTGACCCACTGATGAGGGAATTCATACGGTATGGGGGCCTCTCAGGCATAGAGGTCAATTGGACCAAATCTGTAATGATGCCCTTGACTGATGGCATCACTAGGTGCAGTACAGAATTTCCCATAGCCTGGACAGACGACAGTGTTAAGTATTTGGGGATTTGGTTCAGTAGATCAGTACAGGAAATATGGTTAGCAAATTATGGAAAAGTGGTGAACTGGATGGAGGGAAAAGTGCAGAGATGGAAAAATGTGCCTCTCTCCCTGACGGGTCGAATAGCTATAAGTAAAATGGTAATTCTACCCAAACTGTTATATTTATTCGTGAATATCCCTATTCCCCTCAACGCCCACTTTTTTAAACGGCGGCGAACTGTGTTTCTGGAGCTAGTTTGGGCAGGACGTCAACCTAGAGTTTCATGGAAGCTATTGACACTACCATTCAGCCAGGGTGGGCTTGCTGCTCCAGACTTTGAACTACATGCGTTCATAGTCAGGCGCAGTTCTTGCATTTTTGGCAGCACCCCATCCCATACCAACCGCATGTAGCGATTGAGATTGACATTGCTTCTCCAACCCCACTGAATACGACGGCTTACCACCCTTACAAGAAATCCCCATTGGACATAAACACAGTCGAAGTGACTAGATGGGCCTGGTCGAAAATAGCACACAGGGCGGTTGTGTCGGAGCTTTATGCTCTGTCGATGCCGCTGGGAGGTAATCCTCTGCTGAGACCTCTAACGGACAAAGCGGTGACGGAGAGAGCGCGTAATCATGGCTTAAAACTTGCAGGAGACTTATACCCTGCTGATGAATTTCTGACGCTGCAACAGATGTGCGCAGTGGAGGAACCGACGGCCTCGGACATGTTGCTCTATTACCAGCTGAGGGCCGCATGAAAAGCTAGATACCCAGAGTTCCCGAAGGCGCCTCCCCCGTTACCGGCGCTGGAAGATGTATTGTCTAATAGCTCTCCTCGAAAACTGATCACTCGTATTTACAGGAACACACAGGAGCACTCACCAATATTTGTGTGCACATCCAGTACTGAGTGGGAAAGGGAATCAGGAACGGCAATTAGTGAAAAGCAGTGGGCATTTTGTTGCTGGCAGCTTGAGAACCTGTCTCCTAATTATAGGCTGAGGCTAATACATTTTAACTTTTTGCATAGAACTTACCGCACGCCTAAACAGCTTCATCGAATGGGTCTTCAGGCTGATGCGAATTGTTGGAGATGTGGAGCTGCCGATGCGAACTTCTTCCATCTGACATGGGGGTGTAGGCATATTGCGCTCTATTGGGAGGAAATCTTAGGATACATCGGGAGGATTATAGAAGTGGACTTGAGGCCGAGTCCATTGCTGGCACTGTTGGGTTTTGTTCTGGAGATGCCACGAGGGTCTCGTAAGCTGACCGCTTTGCTGCTGCTGCCGGCTAAACGACAGGTAGCTTTACATTGGAAGAAAGCAGCTCCTCCTGCAGTGGCAAGATGGATCCAATCGGTCACATACTGTAGGGACCAACTGACTAATTATTGGGAACTTATGCCAGCCAGAACACGGCCTCTGGACATTTGGGAACCATTTGCAGAATGGCTGGGTCGTGGTGGCGCGGAACAGTGAGCATGTTCGATTGAATGGGAGTGCTTGTCTGTGGGATGTGAGTAGTGTAATGTGCAAAAGACATGAATCTGGGGCGGATGTTCGTACTTGTGGACTATCAATAGGGGGAGGGTTGAGGGAAGTCTGAGACTGGGAGGATTGATCGCAGCTAGAGCCAGAGGACTTATTTAGATATGATGGAGAACCAAATGGGTAATTTGCAGCCAGGCTTGGATGTGGTATTAAGTATTAAGCATTAGTGACAGTTCACAGCTTCACCTGAACAATATTAACATGCGTTTACGCACAGGCAGAAGATACAGTATGGTAACACCTCAGATTCGCCACCGGACTGCACTGGTTGTCGGAAATATGGCTGTGTTAACGCACCTAAATGCTTGGATATGTCATGCTGCCGGCCTGCGGGTTGTAGGCTACAAAAGCTGTGTGAGTTGTGACATTGGCAATAAAGGTTTTTAAAAAAAAGAAGAAGAAAAAAGGACTGATAGTAGCACTACTCAAGCGCCTCGTATATACGACCAAACTTTGGGCGCCATGTTGCAGGGATTCCGTTCCTATACAGAACTGTGCATAGAGACCTAGGACCTCAGTGAATTAGGGTACACCAAACTCACCTTAGTACCTAACATCCCCTACCAGACTAGCATCAGTGACTCATCGGTTCTTCGTCCTATAGTGAAAACCCCAATGATTAGTCAACCCAGAACATGAAACTTAGGATTCCTCAGGTAAGGTGGAAACAAGAACACTCTTTCATTATACTATCATATCAGTCCAAAACAAGGAGTAAATGAGACACAAATAAGTTTGAAATGTTTATTTCTAACAACGTGTTCTAATGAGCAGCATCTTTGCTAGTATAAGTAAACGTATTATAAAAAGCAAGGTTGTCAGCATTGTTACTGCTCCATAAAATACAAAGGGAGAAAGCATGTTATAATGCTAAAGGGAAACAGGTTATACATATACCTATATTTCGCCCTCCCTAGATAGCAAGTTATTTTATAACTAATTAAGGTCTCACAGGTTTACATGGGTGGCCCCATACCTCTGGTAATCAGCAGGAGTGGATCACATCATATTCTCCTCAAGCTCTCAGCACACGAATGTTCTCCAAGTGTGTCTATTCATGCCCACCCAGTGCATTATAAAACATGCCGAACCTCAGAGGTGGCCACAGCTGCATACATGTGATGGATAGAACGTGCGCTGATCAGTTAGAACAACAACCTCAGTGTCTAAGATAACCTTGACGGTGTCAGCGCATACTGTGCAGACTAAACTATCGAAGCAGGCTAGAAATGCAGCAAAACAAGTTATTCTCATGTGAAGCAAAGCATCTATCGTTTCTCTAAACACCAGCGCAGAGTATGTCATGTGCAAAGCAGAGCAGGCAAGGAAAAATGGTGTTTAAACTTCTAATAAGCTCATGCTAACTTAACACTATATAAATGTACGGGTCATCTCCACGACACTTTGTTGAACTAAAACACTGTGGTGTTTCTGTCTAACTCACTCCAAAGTTAGACTGCTGAAAAGACTCGAGGCCAACTATCTACAAACAACCCAAATCAACGTAAGTTTCTACACTTTTTAGTTTTACTGGAGCAATATATATTTAATGGCCGAATATCAATCAATACTGAGACAAGATGTCCGTGTCTCTTCCCGTTTTTTCCACTACAGGCCCAGCCTTAAAGTTCTTGAGAAACCTGACTGAGTCTCTTTACTGATAAAGGTACTTCACCCACTACAATAGTTAATAGTCTCAATAGCGAGAAAGAGCCCATATTTATTTGTCCATTCTATTAAACCAACAGGTTACACCGTGCCCAGCCCTGACGAAAATCCAGCGACATAACAATGGGATTGGAAACATTGTGGTAAATAAATAAATAATACCCTATTTTTGAATGAATAAATGAATAACAGATAGCTCAATAAATAAGAGTCAAGATTCGAGGTAGTAGGAGTTTGCAGGTTTATTACAGCATAAAGGACAGGAACAGGACAACCTGCACAGGAATAGGATGGCAAGGCCCAGCAGCGCTGCCGGGGTCAGGATCGGGACAAGGGAAAGGTAACTTTTTAATAACAGTGCATGAGCATATATACATAACGCAAACACATAGCATTACATTGCAATAGGCGTAGCAGTGGGTGGAGCAAAAGGCGTGACGCGTAGCAGTCGCGAAAGATAAGGGTGAAAAGAGGTGTAACAGGGCGTATACATAGACATGTGATGCAAACGTAACAGAATATGTCATGAATGGGGCGGAAACCATGGAGGGGGCTACCTGAGGAGCCGGGACCTCTAACCTGATGGTGCGCGCAAACTAGCAATGACGTGTTACTAGGAGAAACTGGGGGCTATGAACTCTGTGCTAGGAGCAGAGACTGAAGTCTGGAGAGTCAGGGCGACATGTACCTAAACAGTATCTAGTATCTGATGTTTAGAGAACATGTTGATATAAACTAGAAGTCAAGAGGGGAAAGGCTAACTTGATTCTAAGACTGGACCATGCATTATTCTACATGTAGTGCGTGATGAAGAATATTAAATGACCATTAAATGCAGTATTTCTCTAACGTGGAGACGTGAAGGCTAGACAATGACGGAAACTATCGATGCGATTCAGTAGCTTTAGGAATGCAGAGAAGGAGGACTGAACTGATAACTGGAATCATAACATATTCTTGGCAGACTCAGAGGCAGAGCCAGGGTGAGCCGGGCACTGCGAGGCAGGAAGTAAGTGAAGGGTCGAGGATACAGGTGGGGGCTGTATCGCTCCTCAGCGAGGCTTCAGGAGACAGGAGCTGAATCTGGTGTCCAGGCCCTTTTGAGGCCTAGAAACGGGGACTTTTCAATAGAATAACGTGCACACTGAGAAACGTGGCAACGTAGCTTTACATAGGCCTGATATTCGTAGTATTCACGAGAACTGGAAACTGGCATACTAGAGGTGGACACAACTGTAATTGCGTCATTAATCGAACACAGGGAATGCATATGCATATTTAATCATGCACACATAACATATGATGGATGACACGTAGGGACACAGAACATGGCAAAATTTACTTTTCCACATTCCCTCCTTGTCACTACGTTTCCATCAGGAAACATCAATATTCATGATACCATCTATCATTTCATACAGTATCATTTGCTCGTCTCGAATTATCCTGGAACGGGATTTAGAACGGGGCTTGGGACTAGGAATACATGATGTAGCACAAATGCCGCAAATCGCAGGGCCACATTGTATACAGAGGCAGCAGCTGAATATGATCGCTACTGCAATACCTAGAAAGGACAAGACTTTCCATCCCCAGGCGGAAATTATATTCCAGAACCAACCGGACCATGTCCAGGTGCCTGGATCTTGGTGTAACAGATGGGCAATTTTATGGAGTCTGGTTATAGCTGAATAAACAGACGGCGCGTTATTTGGAATGAAAATGCAGCAACTAGATCCGATTACTCTACAGGCCCCGCCCCTATCGGCCAGTATGACGTCAAGGACGAGACGATTCTGTAAAACGACAAATCTCATAGCAGATTGCTCTTCAGTTAAGTTACCTAGAGCAGAGGCAGTCTCATTTACTACAGCTTCGAGGGTTCTGGTTAACCTACGGATTAGCTTACTATTCTGGATAGGTCCTATAAAGAAAAAGAAACCTCTATTGAAATCTGTATACTGTTCTAGAGCAGTTTCAGTATAATCGACAATTGGGGACTCCCTTCTATGTCTAATGTGTACTAGATGTGTGTTTCTATGATAATCAGGTGGGGCTAGGAAAACTGGTGGCAGTAGGAAGGCAATGTAACAGGTTCCCTCCCAATCGAGGGGCAGACGAACATATGCAGTTTGACCACAAATAAAATAAGAATGACGTGAAGCTTTAAAAATGGATTTCCCACTGTCACTATACTTGACAATAGTAGTACAATCACTATGTCCTACATGTACGGAACCATTATTTCGGACACATAATTCGCCTTTAACTGGTAGTACTGAAATAGCAGGTAAGTCTGGAGTAGTATCAGACTGAACATTCAGGACCATGAAATTCGAAGAATAGTTACCTAAATTATACACTTCATTTTCTAGATCTAACCCGGTTCTGTGGGGGAGACCTTGCTTGTCTGGGAAACATGTACTGTTAAGAAAAGACATATCTGTTGAGGATGACGTTAACGTGGACCATGCTCCACACGAACCATTATGTGAAAACGGATAAGGAAAGAGTGGCAGAACTCCCTTCGGTATCTGGAAAGGGGGGAGTCGACCACACACCCAACAATTAGTGGCATTGCTGGTCTGATGTGAGTAATGTAACATGCGGATGAAAGAATTATTTTTCATAGCGAGGCGGTAAGAGAGTTCATGAGGAGGCAGATCACTAAACGTGTGCTCTACTGTAGCATTAGCAGACTTATTTACATGAAGAACTGGGAAATACAAGAAAAATGCATAACTGGTGCAGGAAATCATAATGCTGAGAAACAATATGAAACATAGAAAAACGATACATCGAATTGAGTTTTGACTAACTCTCTCACTATGGGGGTCTATTTTATACATGTCAGAAACAGTCTAACCGTTTCACCTAGGGGAGGACTTAGACAATCAAACTGGCTGACTTATTTTACTAGACCGGAGTTTCAACTTATACTCCTGTTGCGGAGTTTTCTCTAACAGGGGAGGGTTTGTAGCAATGTCTTTTGCGGGACAGTCCTTGAGAACAATATTTTGGCAATCCTTCAAATCCTGGGAAATGTTCTTTGAGACGGGTTTCAGTCCATAAAACTTTTTTTTATGTGAAAGGTGCACCCAGCCTTTGCGACCTTCCAACTTCACGGCTGTACGGGTGGCGAGGAGGACCTGTCGGGGCTCCTTCCAGCGTGGCTCCAGCGGACTTGAGCGGTCAAAATTCCGGACAAGGACCATGGATCCTGGAACGATTTCATGCGGTGCCACCTCGGTATTGTCTGGAAATGCGGCGGCAACCTGTGAACGACAAGAGTTGAGGGCAGACATCAAGGAAGCTAGGTAATCTGTCAGCATATTACTTGAAACATCGGTAATACTTCGGGGTCTAGGAGTACCCCACATGTTAGGGGGGCGGCCGAAAACGACCTCATACGGGGACAGACCTGATCTGGAATGTGCGACCATGCGCATATAGAACAAGGCAACTGGCAGAGCTACTAGCCAGTCCACACCTTTCTCTTTACACACTTTAGCGATGCGGATTTTCAGGGTCTGGTTATGTCTCTCTACGAGACCGGCTGCTTCAGGATGGCGTACACAATGAAAATTCCACTGGTACCCCAACAAAAGGGAAACATGCTTCATCAACTCAGATGAGAATGGCTGGCCGTTGTCAGAATATACGACTCTAGGGAGTCCATAACGGGGGAAGAACTCACGAACCAACTGCTTGGCAGTGGTCGCGGCGGTGTAATCTGGAACTGGATATGCTTCTGTCCACCTGGACAAAGCGCATACAACTACAAGAACATACTTGAAACCTCGACATCGCTCCATCTGAATATAATCCATCTGGAGGACTTCAAAAGGGTGGTCAGGGGGCTGGAATCCACCTTGTTCCACCGGGACACTTTTACCTGGATTAAACTGGCAACATATCATACAAGTACGGACTTTCTGTTTGGCTGCAGCTCGTAAATGCTTGTTGAACCAAATGTTCTGGATACTGTCTAACATAGCTTTTTCTCCTAAATGTGCTGGACTATGTGCGGTATTAATAATGACTTGAACCATAGAGTCGGGGAGAAACCATGTGGCTCTACCCTTCGTTAACCATCCTTGATCTGTCTGGACCCCTCCTTGTTCGGACCATTTCTTGATTTCTTCGGGAGTAGCATGTAACTGTATGTCTATGACATCTTGTGTAGGGTCCTTAACTGTCATGCATGTAGTCGGATCTGGAGTGTGTGTCATGTTAACTGGAATGTCTAGAGTCTGTGCTGTAAGCTTGGCTGTGCGATCTGCTAGATCGTTACCTTGAGAAATGGTGTCAGTAACTTTCGTATGTGCTTTGCACTTCATGATAGCGATAGATGTCGGTAAATGTATGGCATCTAACAGAGCTTGAATAAGGAGACCATGCTGAATCTTGGTTCCATGAGAAGTCATGAAACCTCTCTCTTGCCAGAGCACTCCGAAGTCGTGTACAACTCCAAATGCGTAGCGTGAATCTGTGTAAACATTAACTTTCAAGTTCTTGGCGTGTATGCAGGCTTGTGTCAGAGCAACTAGCTCTGCTGCTTGAGCGGACAGGGTGTCGATACGGAGTGTTTCAATAACTTCAGTGTCAGTAGTCACTGCATACGCGGCGACTAGTTCTCCTGTACTTGTTCTCATACATGAACCATCCACATAAAGTGTCAGGTCGGGGTCTGGTAACGGAATATCTGTCAGATCTTGTCTTGGCTTGGTCATAATGTTAACTACTTCCACACAGTCATGTGTGGCAGAATCCGGAGTAACTGATGGTAACAGTGTAGCAGGGTTCAGGATGTTGCAGCGTCTGATTTCTATGTGTGGCTGGAACAGTGTCAATTCATAACCTGTTAAACGTGCAATTGTCAAGTGCTGAGTCTGTGTTCGGTTTAAAAGAACTTCCACGGAATGTGGAACTTGTACTGTCAAGGAATGTCCTAATACTATGGAATCACTTTGTCTGATAGCTAGTGCTGTGGCTGCAACTGACTTGAGGCACGCAGGCAGAGCCTGGGCTACAGGATCTAATGTGCTCGAAAAATAAGCACAGGGCTTGTATTGTCCTGCTTGATCTTGTGTGAGAACAGATAATGCTGTACCTTCGCGTTCAGTGACGAAAAGTGTAAAAGGCTTACTGTAGTTCGGTGTCGCTAGAACTGGAGCTTGGCATAGGGCTTTCTTTAACTCATTGAAACTAAGTGTATGTTCAGATGTCCAAGGGAGGACAGTCGATACGGCTGCCTCCTGTGTCGTTAACTGTATCAGTGGCTTAGCTAGAAATGCATACTGAGGAATCCATTGTCGGCAGTAAGAAGTGAGGCCGATAAATGCACGTACCTCCTTCTGGGTCTTGGGCTGAGGAAGACTCGCTATTAACTGGATACGGTCTGGTGTCAACTGCCTACCCCTCTTGGACAGTAAGTGTCCTAAGTAGACCACTTGCTGGACACAGAATTGAAGCTTAGAAGGGGACACCTTGTGCCCCATCTCGGCTAGGAAATACAAGACTGTAAGGGATGCTCGCTCGCAAGCACGTTCAGAACGGGCTGTGATCAGGAGATCATCGACATACTGGAGCAGGGCAGTGTCAGTTGGCATGTGAATGTTGTCTAGTTGTCTTTTAAGTGCTTGACTGTAAATGCTAGGGCTTTCTGTGAAACCTTGAGGAGCGCGTGTGAACATATAGCTCCTTCCATTTAAACAAAATCCGAAAAGGAACTGGCTGTCTGGATGAATAGGGACACTGAAAAACGCGTTCTTGAGGTCGATGACAGTGAAGAACGTGGCTTCGGAATCAATGGCTGTCAATAGGGAAGAGATATCTGGGACAACTGGGTACTGCGGAATAATACATTTATTAAGCTCTCGTAGGTCAATCACTAATCGATATACTGGGGGTGCATTTGGATCAGTACGTTTCATGACTGGAATGATCGGAGAATTGCATACGTTGGAGTCAGTTTCTACAACCACTCCTTGAGCCATGAGCTCGTCAATAATTTTGGATAAGGCTGCTACAGCCTCAGGTGGCAATCTGTACTGTCTGATTCGTGGTAACACCACACCTGACTTGAGAGTCACACGATAGGGTGTGATTTGCATATAACCAACATCAGTTGGACCTTGCGCCCATAGATGCTGCGGGACATTAGACAATCTGGAATCAAAATCTCGTAATACATAGTGACCCTTAAAGTCACGTAGGAACAATCGTATTCCCTCTGGGGAACAGCATATAACTGCACCTAACTCTTTCAGTGTTTTAATGCCTAATAGGTTTTCTGGACATGACTTAGTAAGTAACAGATCAGTAGTGCGGGACAATGGACCTACTTCTAGAGTAACTGGCTTTGAAATTTCATTTACGATAGGTTTTCCTGAAAATCCAAGGGAAACATTTCTTGAGCCTGAGAGCGGAGCCCCTGGAACTTCGGCGTGACTAATTGTGGTCCTACTTGCCCCTGTATCAATCAAAAACTTTCTGTCTTTCCCTAATACTTGACTGTGAACATAGGGACCTTCTTGATCTACAGGTATCTCGATGAGAGGCAAGCCTACCTCCCTCTCTAGGCTGTTTCATGAATACTGCTGGTACTCTGGATACTCAGACTGTGCATACTGGTACATCTGCTGTGTAACGTGCTGTGTTGCAGCAATAGGCTGCGGTGCGGTAACTGTCTGTGGTGCATTCTGTGACTGAGGAGTCTGTGAAACTTGTTCTTGTCTAGGCGGACGTGGTCTTTCTTTAGTCTTACCGGTAGCTATGTTATGTTTCAGAACTGCACACTCGTTTATAAAATGACCTGGCTGTTTACAATAATTGCAGTTCCCTTTAACGGGAGCTGCAGGATGACTGGCTTGATTCGGACCCCTCTTCTGACTGTCTTGAGGAACAGATTGTGCAACTAGTACTTTCATTTTCGTGTCTTTCATACGTTTTCTCTCGTGTTCTTGTTCTTCCCTGATCCTATTCTGGTGGTATTGGAGCATCTGCAACATCTGGGACGGGGTATTAGCTTGCCAGGTACTTTCGACTTTCAAAACTCGATTTTTAATTTGTGGACTTGAATTCTCGACTAATTTAGTAACAAAAAGGTGAGGGTATGACTCACTACTTGTCTTGAGGCCACTGTTGATGCTAAAACATTTCTCAAATCTAGAATAAAAATCACTAATATCTTCGTCTTGTTTCTGTTTACAGGCTGAGATTGCATCCCAGTCTTCTTTTCTAGTTGTCAATAATCTAGGTAAAACTTGTATTAATAATTCTGGTAATTCTTTACATTTTGCTCCAAGACCGGTACCTGGTACTCGTGCCTTGTCTTCAGCTTCTAGAACTGCCCAATCGATCTTTTTCTCTCCCACCTCCCATTCTTTTTCCTTGAGCTTTTCATACACCCCTGCGGGCAACAGAACCTTTAACATTTTAATTATATCTGGATACGTGTATTCTCCCATACGGAGCATGTCTTTTAATTCTCTATGGAACCCTGCTGGATCTTTATCATGACAGGGAATTAATTTCTTCATCTCTAGGAGTTCCATCTTTGTAATCGGAGTGTAAACAAACACTCGTTCTAGTTCGCCACCCGTTCCTCTAACTGGGTGGACTTCTCGTAACGGATTCTGTCTCTCCATGTAAAATGGTTTACTTTCTGGGGGTGAGACATGAACAAAATGCGGATTCAAAAACGTTCTATATTTGTGACGCTGTTCTAGAATGACACTAATTAAGTCGGTACCTAAACCTTTCCATCTATACTGGAGTAACTCGTTCAGGATATCATGTAACGGGCCTGGATCAGAGTGCTGACCCTCATACAATGTAATGAGGTGCTGAATCATATACATACCCGCCAGTCGTTGTTCGGCTGGGGGCATTTTCAGAAACATTTGTGCCACTATTTCGTCTGGAAAAGTGGTAGAATCAGTAATCCATCGGACTGCTGATCGGGCTAGTTCTTGTTCATGCATGGTACTTAACTCACTGTAACCGATTCGTGATTTCAGAATGTGATCGGTAGCTTGAAACACTTGTTCTAGAGAACCTTGTTCTGGTGTTGGATGATGGAAAATAGACTTGTGTTCTAGGCGTAAATGGCGATCTGGAAATCTAGATTTTCCTACATACGCTATTCTGTCAGGATTCTCGTCGTCTAACTCTTCAGGATCAGAGTTACTTTCTTTCTCGCTTACTTGTGCTGCTTTACGCTGTTCGTGTAACTTTATTATTTCTTTACGGATTTTCTTGTACATACTCTCCATAGCACCAACGGTCTTGTGCTTACCCTCGGCTATATTATCACTCCACCTTGTCAGGGCTTTCATTTCAGCCGGATCTTTAGACGGGTAATCTTGTTCTCTTATTAGACAATTGATCAGAAACTTTAATATCATGAGCTGGGTCTCAGCTTTCCTTTGAGACATGGCCTCGCCAATACTTTCTGGATCATCCCCTGTACGGATGAAGCGATATATTCTGTCTAGATCTTCTTTCATATTCGGTAAGGTGACTAGATACTCGGCCACCTTTCTTACGCGGAATGAATATAAAACCATATTATCCTCGCCTGGGACTGGATCATAGCCGCATTCGGCAAGGGATTTTCTTATTTCTGCTACAGTCTGATGCCTGGGCGTACGCTGTGATGCTTGTATATGTAATTCGGCTGTCGTTAAACGCTTGTGTGGCGGCGGGGTTTGAGGAGTACCTCCCCCTGCGGCCCCTAAACTAGAGTCGTCTACTGAGGCTCTTCGTCCTGGCAGAGTGGGAAATGGAAATGTAGGCTGGACTTGTATGGCAGGCTGGACCGGGGGTACCGTAACAGGTACTCCGGTGTCTGGAGGAGCGGGAAGTGCCTGATTTACAGGGACTGGCGGAGCGCGAACAGGATTTGCATATTCTGGGACTGTGTCGTCCAAATAGGACGAGATAAAAATATCAGCTGCGGTCTGTTTGTGCCGTAACTTGGTCGGAACTAATGGTGGCGGGAAATTACTGGATGCCTCTGGGGTCGCTTTTGGCAAGCCCTCGGCAAGGAGAGGATACATACCCCTAATAAGGGCATGCCTCTGTCTGTCTGACTGTTCGGCTTTGACTTGTTCACCTATCTCGATTAGTTCTTTTTCATGGGCTCGTTCCAAGGATTCTCTACTTAATTCTGACTTTCTGATTTCTTTTTCAGTTCTTTTATGAGCTTCTTTGCGCCATAACTCGATGGCATCTTTCTGTGACTGTCTGGCTTTCTTTTTCCATAATGCCTCTTCTACTCGCATGATGCACTCGGCATCCCATGTACCCGATACGGGCCATCTGTACTTTTCTTCTAACTGTTTGGTATACTCTACCCATAAATCTAGATACAGTATGGCGCTTATGCCATGCTTCTGATTCATAAAATGACCTGGACTGTCCCTAGGCGGGACAGGAACTGCTGCTTCCAGCAGACCCTTTCTAGTTTTTAACTGGCGTAACTTAGAAAACAAGGGCATGACTGGACCGTAATCTAGACACAATACAATACACAATGAACACGATACTTATTCCCCATTCATACCACGACATTAAAATACATGAAGAACATTTAAAAATAACAGTTCGAACAGAATACTACCTGGAATACGGAACACAGAATACATGAATTTTCTCGAGAACAGAACTGACTAGAACAGGAACTAGATGCACTGCTGAAACAGTACGAAACTTACCGGTCTCATAAAGAGACACGTCAGGACCCGCATCCACCGAAGTGGACACTTCGTTTGTGGGTCTGTGTACCACCAACCCACGGACCAGAGTCAATTAAATTGACCCTGTCTAGATACTACCCCAGTAATGGTACTCACCGGGCAGCAAGAACGGAAGGCCTCAGACTGGACTGGACTGCCTCGACGTCGGACGGACGAACTTCGGACTTCTGTTACGGGTGGGCCTCCGGATACCTCGGACCTTGGACTCTCGGCTTGGGCTCTGGTCGGGACTCGCCGCGTTCCTCCACCGTCTCGTCTGGATGCTGGACCGCCTCCTCCGTCTCCTCCGTGGGCCTGAGGGATACTTGAAGCAGAAATATCTGCCGGTGCGCAGAAGAGTTCCGTCACGACTGCAGAGGGTCAGGGGGTCGGCGTGGCTTCACCGACGCGTGGGGAAAGGGCAAGTCCCTATTCGGGCGCCATTATGTGGTAAATAAATAAATAATACCCTATTTTTGAATGAATAAATGAATACCAGATAGCTCAATAAATAAGAGTCAAGATTCGAGGTAGTAGGAGTTTGCAGGTTTATTACAGCATAAAGGACAGGAACAGGACAACCTGCACAGGAATAGGATGGCAAGGCCCAGCAGCGCTGCCGGGGTCAGGATCGGGACAAGGGAAAGGTAACTTTTTAATAACAGTGCATGAGCATATATACATAACGCAAACACATAGCATTACATTGCAATAGGCGTAGCAGTGGGTGGAGCAAAAGGCGTGACGCGTAGCAGTCGCGAAAGATAAGGGTGAAAAGAGGTGTAACAGGGCGTATACATAGACATGTGATGCAAACGTAACAGAATATGTCATGAATGGGGCGGAAACCATGGAGGGGGCTACCTGAGGAGCCGGGACCTCTAACCTGATGGTGCGCGCAAACTAGCAATGACGTGTTACTAGGAGAAACTGGGGGCTATGAACTCTGTGCTAGGAGGAGAGACTGAAGTCTGGAGAGTCAGGGCGACATGTACCTAAACAGTATCTAGTATCTGATGTTTAGAGAACATGTTGATATAAACTAGAAGTCAAGAGGGGAAAGGCTAACTTGATTCTAAGACTGGACCATGCATTATTCTACATGTAGTGCGTGATGAAGAATATTAAATGACCATTAAATGCAGTATTTCTCTAACGTGGAGACGTGAAGGCTAGACAATGACGGAAACTATCGATGCGATTCAGTAGCTTTAGGAATGCAGAGAAGGAGGACTGAACTGATAACTGGAATCATACAATATTCTTGGCAGACTCAGAGGCAGAGCCAGGGTGAGCCGGGCACTGCGAGGCAGGAAGTAAGTGAAGGGTCGAGGATACAGGTGGGGGCTGTATCGCTCCTCAGCGAGGCTTCAGGAGACAGGAGCTGAATCTGGTGTCCAGGCCCTTTTGAGGCCTAGAAACGGGGACTTTTCAATAGAATAACGTGCACACTGAGAAACGTGGCAACGTAGCTTTACATAGGCCTGATATTCGTAGTATTCACGAGAACTGGAAACTGGCATACTAGAGGTGGACACAACTGTAATTGCGTCATTAATCGAACACAGGGAATGCATATGCATATTTAATCATGCACACATAACATATGATGGATGACACGTAGGGACACAGAACATGGCAAAATTTACTTTTCCACAACATAACAACTTTTCCTTTTCATTCACAAAGGGACATTCACTAGTCCATGTCTAACTAGTTTTCTGAGGACGCCTTCATTTAAAGATTTAGCCCCACAGAAAAACTGCCCTTGTGACAGCAGTCCTAACTAAGGCGTTAAGTAGCAGGCTTCAGGATTGCTTGTTGTAGCTGATTATGTTGGTGTAATTATTACATGTTATTTAATTTTAGTAACATTATTGTTGTAGCTTGAAGAATTCATGTCTATTCTTCAACTGTTAATTGTTTAAAAATATTGGATGTAAACGGATTGTGTTGCGCTCAGACATATGTACTTGTAAAAAAGCATTTAAGTACATAAAAATGTATGTGATAAAAGTCAAATTTGGCTATGAACAGTATGGTCAAGACACTAAGTCTGCTTAAATAAATAGCAGCATTCTAAAGTAGTACCTAGGGGATCTTCTTTCTTTCTAAATACTTTCTAAAAGTGGCATTTGCAAACGCGCAATTTAAAAACCATCTTTAGTCAAATATGTGTTATTAAATTCTGAGTTCAGAGAGCCTAAATTTTATTTTTCCATCTTATCCCTATGGGAAGATATGCTTAAGAATGTTACAAAGCATTCCTCATTCTGTCCTATGGGGCAAGCTAGCCTTTCAATAGTGAAAAACGAAATTGGCAGTATTTCACTATCAGGACATGTTACACACATCAGTACATGTCCTACCTTTCACATACACTACACCTTGCCCGGGGGGTACCTTGAGCCAACCATAAGAGTGTCCTATATGTAAGAAAAGGGAAGGTTAGGGCCTGGCAAGTGTGTGCACTTGCCACGGCGACATGGCACTTAGCAGACTGCGCACAGGCATTGCAGTGGCAGGCCTGAGATCTTTTTAGGGCTACTCATGTGGGTGGCAGAATCAGTGCTGCACTAGTAGTATTTGATTTACCAGCACCGGCACACCCAGTGCATTTTACTAGGTACTGACCAGTAAATCCAAACCTGCCAATCAGGGAGATCCAATCATATTAACAATTTACACAGAGAGCATATGCACTTATGCACGGATTAGCAGTGGTAAAGTGCCCAGAGTCCTAAAACCAAGAACAACAGATCATGAAAAAAATAGGAGGTGGAAGCAAAATGTTTGGGGATAACCCTGCAAAAATGGGCCTCATCCAACAACCCTCAAGACCTGGGTGTTCGAATAAGCCTACAGGACCTGCAAGCGCCTGGATAACCTATTGGGCGATTAGCCGGGCTTTATAAATCCTGCTCGATTGAAGCCTTGATCACTGTGGAATTAACAGTTAACCTTTCATAAACAAGCAAAGCGAAGCGACCAGTTTTTTTATAGCCTCTATCCAAGTATCGATGTCTTCAAGATGGTGACACACTGACCTATCAATTGCTCCTACTGTCCATTCAAGGACTGAGGATTTAACTTCGTATTCTCCCCGCTGCGTTTCTTTGGTCACCAGATGGGTCCGTACAGTTCAGTAGTTTTATGTTTTTTATGTTATTTGGTGGGAGTCCAGTTGGAGAGGAGTGTGGTACAGCACTGTTGAATTTGTCATGACAGTTTATTATAGTAGACTCTGGAACAGGAAAAGGGCTTTGTCATGCTGCTTAGTGACAATGAGTCAGCTTTGTAAACAGGACACATCACTGGATGTGTTATCTCGTCACCACACCCATAAGTGACATTGTAGACCACATCAATCTACGTATGCGGGCATTGAGTTGATAAAATTGATACAAGGTCTCTTGTCTTGTGTTGATGGTTTAAAATTTGTCTTGTGCTTATATACATAACCAAAAGACACACAAATTATGGACGGAATTCGGAATAATTCAAACATTCACCCCCAGTCAAGTGATCTGGGTTAAATCCATTGTTCTTTTGCTCACCATGCCAAGCCAGTTAAGACTTAACCATATTCAAATCATTGGCCCTGCTCCTCATGGGTACAGTCCAGCTTGAACTTTCAAGGCAGGTCCTCCCTGGACCAGAAACAAGCATACTGGGACCGGTTTAGGGTATCACCCCTCATCAGTCATCTTGAATCCAGTGTACAGTGAGCCCGGGACCCACGTCTAGGCATACCCGTGGCCCTTTATATGGTTTCTCCCCAGGGTGGGCTTTCCCATGATACATTGGCTGTGAGGTGCCTTTCTAATAAATGCCTTGTCACTTTCTGTACATTCATACAGATACTTCATTAAAAACACTTTGTCACATTCTCCAGGAACTCGCCCAGAGATCTGCAAAGCCATCCGTTACTTCATCACCTAGCTCGCCATTGCCTCTGAACACTACATATTCATAGCAGATCTCAGCTTCCACAAGGAAGACCTTAGCGACGTCAGCACTGCCAACCTAATAGAAAGCATGAGCAACATCAGCCTCATCCAACTCGTCATCGACCCAACACACATCGTTGGGCACACACTTGACTCCATCCTCATCTCCAGCGAACCAATCAAGTACCACCATGTCACAGAACTCACCTGGACCGACCAACTCCATTGTCCACTTCACCATCACAGGGCACAATACTACGGCAACCAAAGCCAAACAACCCAGCGCAACTGGAAAACGTTCTCAGATGAGAACTGAAACACTCGCCATGCCAACTGACTGGACACAGCTCTAGACCTTAAACAGGCCCTCAGGAACTTCACAGACTGGATCACCGACTATGCCACCCCGACCAAGATCAGAGAATCGGCAAAGAGTGTCAACTTCTTTACCCTGGAACTTCAGACCTCTAAATGAAACTGTTGTTGGCTAGAAAGAAGATAGCGTACCAATAAGGATCCAGTGCACTACACCACCTTCAGGACATCGATCAACCACTACCACCTCCTCTAAGAAGGGAGCGCTCACATGCTGGATAAAGATCAGATCAAACCACAGCAATGAGCACTTCACCATCATGGAATTCAGCAACCCTGCAGCCACAGAGAATATCATAACTCCCTCCTAGGATATGTGCTACACACTTGCTGACTACTTTCATTAGAAGATCGCGGTCATCTACAGGGACTTTGAACCTCAGCTCTCTGCAAGTGACAGCCTCGCCCTCCTCACACCCACTGACACTAACTCTGACCTCGGGCCACTTCCTGGGATACCCTCATTGCACAAGACACCACCTCTATAATGAACACAATGCACTCTGGGGTACCCGCTGATCCATGCCCCACCATATCTTTAACCTCAGGAGCAAGGTGATCAGATTAGAGCTCACAAACCCACATAACAGATCGATCGCCTTGGCCCCCTCTGCAGAAGAGTGGTAACATGTAGAAGTGAAACCCCTCCTAAAAAACATTCAGCAGACCTAGAGCAGCTGAAGAACTCCTGACTGATACCCCTGCTCTCGTTCCTGGCCATAGTCTTTGAGAGGACAATCAAGAGTACGCTGACCAGACACCTGGAGCACAACAACCTCCTGGACTCCTCCCATTCAGGCTTCCATGCCAATCAAAGCACAGAGACTGCCCTGATAGCAGCCACAGATGATATCAAAGCCCACCTGGACCTCAGTCAAAATACAGCCCCATCCTCCTCGACCTCTCGGCTGCCTTTGACATGGTCTCCCACCAGATCCTGATCGACAAGCTCCACCAGATCGGAATCCAAGGAAATGCCCTGAAATGGATCGCCTCCTACCTCACCAGAAAAACTCTGAAAATCAGACTCCTGCCCTACTCCTGAGCCCAAGGACATCATCTGTGGTACCCCACAAGGATCCTCAATTATTCCCACCTTCTTCTACACTAACATGATACCCCCAGCCAACATTATTAGATCACACAGATTGAAAGTCATCTTCTACACCCACCTCACCAACTCCAGAGACAACTTACATAGGTGCCCGGCCAACATCACCGACTGGATGAAGCACAACTGCCTAAAACTGAACACAGACAAGACGGAAGTCCTCATCTTCAGTTACCAGGCATCTCCGTGGAGCGACGCATGGTGGTCAGCAGTCCCCTCCCTTACAGACCATGCCATGACTCACAATGCACATGTGCTGTAAGATCTTTAGATCTTGCAGCTCCCCATCAGCACCAGACAAATGATCACCCAAGCCCTGGTGACTAACTGGCTTGGCTACCTAAAAACTCTGTATGTAGGAATCAACACTAACCTCCAGAGACAACTGCAGACAATACAGAACTCAGCAGCAATACTAATCCTCAACCTCCTGAAGCAGACCCACATCACTCCCCACCTCAGTAAACTCAACTGGCTCCCAGTCTAGAAAAGAGGCAAGATACCGACCCATGCTTGTAAGGCACTCCACAACGAAGGATCGTCCTACATCAGCCAAAGTTTATTCTTTAACCAGCCCGCCAGACACCTGCATTCCACCTTCCTCTTGCTTGCTCACGTTCCCAGTGTCAAACCAGGCACGGAGGCTGCTCTTTCTCCCACCTGGCTGTAAAGACCTGGAATGAACTTCCCCTGCACTGGAGATCCGACTCATCAGTGAATCTGGAAAGAACTCAAGATCTGGCTGTTCAACTGATCAGCCCCTCCGGACAGCAACTCCTCCCCTGCGGCTTGAGAATCTCACAGATGATTTGCCGTGCTTAATAAATACCGATTGATTGATTTGAGTGCGCACATTAATATAGATTTTTCCCAGTGGGGACTTTGATGTTGTTTAGCTCTCCCTTGCTAACAAATGCCTTGCTACAATCAGTGCAGTCTTCAGGGTGGACTTTTGATGCTGCGTTAGCTTTCCATTTATGAATCAATGGTCACATTCAATACATTTATAGAGTTTCTGTCCTGTGTGAACATTCTGATATATTACATTTTGTTTTGTAATCAATCCCATGCCACGTTATATTTATTAATAGTGTTTCTCCCTAGTGTGGATTTGTTGATGTTAGCTTATTCTTCCTTGGAAGACTTTATTACACTCTAAATACATAGGATTTTTTTGCCATGTAGATTTTCAGACATCGCTTCAGTTGTCCATTTATTATGAATGCTTTGTGGTATTCAATACATACATTTTCTCTCTTGTGTGAACTTCTTGATTTTGTATTAAATTTTGCTTTGTGATGAATGCCTTGTCACATTCTGTAAATTCATGTGGTTTCTCCCCACAGTGGACTTGATATTGTTTTAAATCTCCCTTTATAATGAATAGCTTGTCACATTCAGTGAGGTTGAATGGTCTCTTTCCATTTGGTATAAGTTCTTTGTCACATTTTGTACAATGATATAGTTTCTCTCATGTGGGAACTTTCTGGTGTATTTTTAAACTTTGCTTTGTAATAACTGCTAAATCGCATTCAGTACAGCCATATCGTTTCTAACCAGTGTGGAATTTCTGATGTACTATTATGTACATTCATAGGGTTTCTCCCCTGTGTAGATTATCTGATGTTGCATAACAAGTGACTTTCTAATAAATGCCTTCTCACATTCAGTGCAGTTGAATGGTTTCTCCCCAATGTGGATTTTCTAATGTCGCTTCAGCTCTCCATTTGTTATAAATGCCTTGCCACATTCAGTGCATTCATACGGATTCTCCCCCAGTGTGGACCTTTTGATGTTGCTTTAGCTGTTTGTATTTTATAAATGCCTTGCCACATTCTGTACGTTCATACAGTTTCTCCCCAGAGTGGACATTTTGATGTCGCTTCAGCTCTCCATTTGTTATAAATGCTTTGTCACATTCGGTACATTGATATGGTCTCTCTCCAGTGTGGACTTTTTCATGTCGCTTCAGCCCTCCATTTGTTATAAATGCTTTGTCACATTCGGTACATTGATATGGTCTCTTTCCAGTGTGGACTTTTTGATGTCCTTTCAGCTCTCCATTTGTTGTAAATGCTTTGTCACATTCTGTACATTGATATGGTTTCTCCCCAGTGTGGACTCTCTGATGTTCCATTAGGTGTGACTTTCTAATGAATGCTTTGTCACATTCAGTACATTGATATGGTCTCTCTCCAGTGTGGACTTTTTCATGTCGCTTCAGCTCTCCATTTGTTATAAATGCTTTGTCACATTCGGTACATTGATATGGTCTCTCTCCAGTGTGGAGTTTTTGATGTCCCTTCAGCCCTCCATTTGTTTTAAATGCTTTGTCACATTCTGTACATTGATATGGTTTCGCTCCAGTGTGGGTTTTCTGATGTTCCAGTAAATGGTATTTTCTACTGTATGCCTTGTCACATTCTGTACATTTATATGGTTTCTCCCCAGTGTGGATTTTCTGATGTCGTTTTAGGTCTTCATTTGTCATAAATGCCTTGTCACATTCTGTACATGCATACAGTTTCTCCCCAGTGTGGATTTTCTGATGTAGCTTTAGAGCTCTATTTCTTATAAATGCCTTGTCACATTCTGTACATTGATATGGTTTCTCTCCAGTGTGGACTTTCTGATGTTTTATTAGATGCGACTTTCTAGTGTATGTCAGGCAACATTCTGTACATTGATATGGTCTCTCTCCAGTGTGGAGTTTTTGATGTCGTTTTAGCTCTCCATTTGTTATAAATGCTTTGTCACATTCTGTACATTGATGTGGTTTCTCCCCAGTGTGGATTTTCTGATGTTGCTTCAGCTGTACATTTCTTATAAATGATTTGTCACATTCTGTACATTGATATGGTTTCTCTCCAGTGTGGGTTTTCTGATGTTCCAGTAAAAGGTGTTTTCTACTGTATGCCTTGTCACATTCTGTACATTTATATGGTTTCTCCCCAGTGTGGATTTTCTGATGTCGTTTTAGGTCTTCATTTGTCATAAATGCCTTGTCACATTCTGTACATGCATACAGTTTCTCCCCAGTGTGGATTTTCTGATGTAGCTTTAGAGCTCTATTTCTTATAAATGCCTTGTCACATTCTGAACATTGGTATGGTTTCTCCCCAGTGTGGATTTTCTGATGTCGTTTTAGATGTTTATTTGTTATAAATTCCTTGTCACATTCTGTACATTGATATGGTTTCTCTCCAGTGTGGACTTTCTGATGTTTTATTAGATGCGACTTTCTAATGTATGTCAGGCAACATTCTGTACATTGGTATGGTTTCTCCCCAGTGTGGATTTTCTGATGTCGTTTTAGCTCTCCATTTGTTATAAATGCTTTGTCACATTCTGTACATTGATGTGGTTTCTCCCCAGTGTGGATTTTCTGATGTCGTTTTATCTCTCCATTTGTTATAAATGCCTTGTCACATTCTGTACATGCATACAGTTTCTCCCCAGTGTGGGTTTTCTGATGTTGTGTTAACTGTCCATTTGTTATAAATGCTTTGTCACATTCTGTACATTGATGTGGTTTCTCCCCAGTGTGGATTTTCTGATGTTGTTTTAGCTCTCCATTTGTTATAAATGCTTTGTCACATTCTGTACATTGATATGGTTTCTCCCCAGTGTGGATTTTATGATGTTTCATTAGATGTGACTTTCTAATGAATGCCACATCACATTCTGTACATTGGTACGGTTTCTCCCCAGTGTGGATTTTCTGATGTTGTGTTAGCTTTTCATTTGTTATAAATGCTTTGTCACATTCTGTACATTCATACGGTTTCTCCCCAGTGTGGATCATTTGATGCCGCTTTAGACTCTCCTTCCATCTGAACAATTTATTACATTCTGTACATTTATATGGTTTCTCCTCTACGTGGACACGCTGATGCTGCACTGGGTCTTTCATTGCAAAGAACACGTTTTCACAGTCAGTCCATCTATCTGGTTTTTCTCCAGTATGAAGTTTCTTATGTCGCACTTGCTGTTTTTTGGCCTAATAAATGTTTTGTCACATTCTAGAAATTCATATGGTTTTTCTCATGTGTGTTCTTTCTGATACCAGGTTATCTCTTCCTTCGTAATCAGCACCTTAGACTTGCTTCAGTATGTCAGTGTGTTGTGTCTCCAATGTCTATCAGCTGATATCCAAGAGCCAAGTACAGACCTCATTGGGCATCTTGGGTTTTCTGCTGTAGAAAAAGACTTCGGCGAGGCATTAGCCTTCAAGGGAAGAGTTTTTGAGGCACACTGTTTTTACATCACTCCCCACACCAGTGATGTTTAATAGCTTTACTTTTGACATTCATTACTGCATTTATTTCACCTGTTAGATTAAGAAAAAGAAACAATCATTAAGCTTAAATGCAAAACCCATCAGAAAAACTCATTGGCATTTAATGATGCATTTAAGTGTTCATATAGACAAGTGCGTTGAAGAAATCCTAGATTCCACTTTCAATGTAAAGATGCAATAGGCAGAGTAAGGGCATACGATCTTTTTGTGATCCCCTTCTATTGAGGAGTGTGGACTCAAGGAGTAACCAAGAGACCAGAGACTGTTGCTTGTTCAGTGAGTGAGATCTTCTCCCAAGAGACACTGCAATGTTAAATCCACAGCAACAAGATGCCGCCCTTCTTATCCAGGGAACGGTTCCTATTATCAAACGGCCTAACGAATAATGCAAGATGGAACCGGTTAGAAAACAGGTCTCTGGTTGGCAGAGGTATGCACCATGTCCAAGTAGGGCCAGCAATCCTAGTCAGGGTAAGTCACAAAACAATTGCAAATTATTCTGTGCTCACCCCCTGGTAGCTGGGCACAGAGCAGGCATGCTTAAAAGGCAATGTTTAAAGGGTTTGTGCAATAACTCATGCAACAACACAGTGAATACCTCACAAAAAGACTCAGTTTAGAAATATAGAGAACATGTATCTGAGTAAAAACAAGTCCAAAACGATAAAAATCAATCAAGTAGAAGCTGCGATATTGAATGTTGAAGAAAAAAAAGGTAATAAAACAATTGAAAGCAGGTAACACTAAAAAAGGTTATTTCAGATTGGTCAAGAGGGACCGGTGCAAATTCAAAGTGCAGGCCGACTACAATGGAGCGCAGAAAGACTGCAGGGACCCATTTGGGCCCACTGAACACAGTACCTTGGAGCTTGGGGTGCAGTGTGCGTGGGGAGGCCTTGTGCCATCTAGCGGAAGAAACTTTGCAGGGCTTCGTGCTGCGTCACATCAGATTTGGCAGAGACTCAGCTGTAGAAACCACTTCTGAGGTCCAGAACTTGGAGAGGGCACCTCAGACACGGATAGGAAGGGAGAGTCCAGGAGCATCAGCAGAACTGCAGGAAGTCCTTTGTGTCTCTGACACTTGAGAAACAGGAGGCAAGCTAAAAAGCCCTTGGAGCACACTTTGGAGTGAAGACAGAGTCTAGCTCTCCTTCCAGGAGTCAGAGAGCTGCACTCCACAGGGCAACACACAGAAAAGCAGTTCTTTGTCAAAAACAATCCAATTGAGTCTTTTCTGCAGCACCCCAGTTCTTCTGACAGCGGTTCTGTGTAGATCCAGAAGTGACGGAGTTGACGGGGCCAGAGACTTAGCACTTACGTCCAAATGTGCCAATGATCTGAGGGAAACTCCAAAGAGTGGTTTTGAAGTGCACCAGTATCTCTTTCAATCCCAGCACGCACTCCAGACTACCAAAGGGAGTTATCAGTAATTTGTATGGGCCAGTTCACTACCCTGTGATGTGTAAGGGTGGGCCCCTTCCTCCCATCTTCCCAGGAAGACCCATCAGAATACAGATGGATGCAGATGGGTGCTAAATCACACCCAACCCCTGCACTGTCTGTGGCTGTCTAGACGGAATGCACAAAGGGGTCGGTCACCTAGCCCAGACGTGTATTAGAGACAGGGTATAAGGCACAAAGAGCAGTACAAGCATAGAAACGTCCACTTTCTAAAAGTAGCATTTTTAAAATAGGAATGTTAAATCAGTCTTTACCAGTAAAGAGGATTTATCATTACTATTCCAAAGATATGAAATATGAAACATGAAACGGCTACTCCTTTCCAATCAGGAATTACAGCTTATAGGTATTCTAAGGAATTCCCAGTTCTAGCCAATGAAAGTCGGCATTACAGCAGTGAAAACTGAATTTAGCTGTTTGTCACTACCAGGACATGTAAAACACAGAGTATATGTTCCAACTTTTACTTACATAGCACTCTCGTGTTGGTTTACCAAGGGCCATCCTTAGGGGCGACTAATATGTAAAGAAAGGAGATTTGAAGGCTTGGCAAGTAGTTTTAAATGTAAAGTTGATGTGGCAGTAAACTGCACACACACAGGCACTGCAGTGGAAGGCCTGAGACATGGTTTCAGGCTGCATATGTGGGTAGCACAATCAGTGCTGCAGACTTCTAGTAGCAAATAATTTGCAGACCCTGGGCACATGTAGTAACATAGATCTGAGTGACGCTGCAGGAATGCACCACAGCAGACACTCAATCTCCAACAAGGTATCCCCACCCCAGTTCTTTTAATACTTGATTTTTAATAAAATATTGCCCAAGGCATCAGCTGCGTGCCAGGTTTCCCAATGTACACCAAGCCAAACATAACAGCATTTAGACCAGAAGGAACGCATAGAGTAGCCTGTCCACATGTTGACAGAGTGCACACTATACGTCTACCTGCTACAATTAGGTTAATAAACAAGCATTGGCACAACCAATAGGTCTCGCTTTTGGGACCTTATAAGTGTTTAGCAATGAAACAGTTTCTGTTTTTGCACCAAGGATACTGTGCTGCATAACTAAATACTTATAAGGTCCCAAAAGTGAGACATATTGGCTATGCTAATGCTTGTTTGCAGCGGTGGTTGAATGTGTAGGCAGGAAATGACACTACGAAGGTTGCTGATTTTACAAGCGATGCCTGGGCTCACAGTTAGCACCAATTTATCTCAAGAATGGAACAAAGATAAAGAATGATGAATTATTTGAAATTCTCACATTCCAGTGGCAGGAAGGAACATTGAATATTGATTGTAGGCATACATGTGTGCCAAAATGAAGAAAAAAAACGACAATAGATTTAAAGTGGCCCTTAAAAATGTCAAACTCATTCAGAGGACAGTATGTGCTGAAATGTGACCACGTACCGAGGGATGTTTTCCAGCAGCCGCAATGGATGTCACCTGATAACAGACCGTCAGACCTTTTAATAAAATCCCAAACTCTAGTCTGTGAAAGGCAAAGCCAATATGAAAAGCAGCCGCTGGCTACTATGGCAACATATAGGCTAGACGTTCCACTGCATGTATTTCAAAGCCTCGTGAGTAGAAACATATCAGACGTTGCTCTTTTGTAGCGCCGAGCGCTGGTTCTCAGGCTGTGCAGGCGCTTTTTAAAAGCTGCATTTTGTTTGGAACAACATGAAAGAAATATTCATTATTGCGATGTATTCATATGGCCTTTACCCGATTGGAGAGGAATTCGAATAACTCAGATAACAAGTTAACATGGTCCAAGACGCGCTTAGCGGTGAGAGAGGGGGAGGGAGTTGAAGCGAGGGCGGGCTGAAAGTGAAAATACACACGATCTTGCGGTGAGGGAGGGAGGTGGAGTTGAAGGGCGGCCGGGCTGAAAGTGAAAAGACGCGTAAAAGAAGTGGGCACCTCAAGTGCGTCAAAAGAAGCCCGGGAGTTGAGTGCACAAGCGCCGCAAATGTGATAGCGATCGGATTCACGCGATTAAGCCACATGGCAGCTGTGGCCGCAGCAATGGACTGCAGGAAAGGACTGCAGCAATGGACGACTGCAGCAATGGACTGCAGCAATGGACAACTGCAGCAATGGACCGCAGCAATGGACCGCAGCAATGGACGACTGCAGCAATGGACTGCAGAAAGGGACTGCAGAAATGGACTGCAAAAATGGAGTGCAGCAATGGAGTGAAGCAATGAAAGACTGCAGCAATGGACAACTGCAGCAATGGACTGCGGCAATGGGCCACAGCAAAGGAAGGCAGCAATGGACTGCAGCAATGGAGTGCAGCAATAGAGTGCAGCAATAGAGTGCAGCAATAGAGTGCAGCAATGGACGACTGCAGCAATGGACGATCGCAGCAATGGACTGCAGCAATGGACGACTGCAGCAATGGACTGCAGCAATGGACCGCAGCAATGGACCGCAGCAATGGACCGCAGCAATGGACCGCAGCAATGGACCGCAGCAATGGACCGCAGCAATGGACCGCAGCAATGGACTGCAGAAATGGAGTGCAGCAATGGACAACTGCAGCAATGGACAACTGCAGCAATGGACCGCAGCAATGGACCGCAGCAATGGACTGAAGCGATGGACGACTGCAGCAATGGACTGAAGCAATGGACTGAAGCAATGGACTGAAGCAATGGACGACTGCAGCAATGGACTGCAGAAATGGACAACTGCAGCAATGGACCGCAGCAATGGACCGCAGCAAAGGACGACTGCAGCAATGGACTGCAGCAATGGGCTACTGCAAAGGAAGGCAGCAATGGACTGCAGCAATGGACTGCAGCAATGGACGACTGAAGCAATGGACTGCCACAATGGACTGCAGCAATGGACTGCAGCAATGGACTGCAGCAATGGACTGCAGCAGTGGAGTATAGCAGTGGACTGCAGCAATGCACGACTGCAGCAATGGACGACTGCAGCAATGGACGACTGCAGCAATGGACTGCAGCAATGGACTGCAGCAAGGGACTTCAGTATCGGACTGCGGCAATGGACGGCTGCAGCAATGGATGACTGCAGCAATGGATGACTGCAGCAATGGATGACTGCAGCAATGGATGACTGCAGCAATGGACTGCAGCAATGGACTGCAGGAATAGACGACTGCAGGAATAGTTGACTGCAGCAATGGACGACTGAAGCAATGGACGACTGACGTAAGGGAGTGCAGCAATGGACTGCAGCAATGGACTGCAGTAATGGAGAGCAGCAATGGACTGCAGCAATGGAGTGAAACAATGGAGTGAAGCAATGGAGTGAAGCAATGGACTGCAGCAATGGACTGCAGGAATAGACGACTGCAGCAATGGACGACTGAAGCAATGGACGACTGACGTAAGGGAGTGCAGCAATGGACTGCAGCAATGGAGTGAAGCAATGGACTGCAGCAATGGACGACTGAAGCAATGGACGACTGACGTAAGGGAGTGCAGCAATGGACTTCAGCAATGGACTGCAGGAATAGACGACTGCAGCAATGGACGACTGCAGCAATGGACGGCTGCAGCAATGGATGACTGCAGCAATGGATGACTGCAGCAATGGATGACTGCAGCAATGGATGACTGCAGCAATGGATGACTGCAGCAATGGACTGCAGGAATAGACGACTGCAGCAATGGACGACTGAAGCAATGGACGACTGACGTAAGGGAGTGCAGCAATGGACTGCAGCAATGGACTGCAGTAATGGAGAGCAGCAATGGACTGCAGCAATGGAGTAAAGCAATGGACGACTGCAGCAATGGATGACTGCAGCAATGGACGACTGCAGCAATGGACGACTGCAGCAATGGACTGCAGCAATGGACTGCAGCAATGGACGACTGAAGCAATGGACGACTGAAGCAATGGACGACTGACGTAAGGGAGTGCAGCAATGGACTGCAGCAATGGACTGCAGCAATGGAGTTAAGCAATGGACGACTGCAGCAATGGATGACTGCAGCAATGGACGACTGCAGCAATGGACGACTACAGCAATGGACTGCAGCAATGGACGACTGAAGCAATGGACGACTGACGTAAGGGAGTGCAGCAATGGACTGCAGCAATGGACTGCAGGAATAGACGACTGCAGCAATGGATGCCTGCAGCAATGGGTGACTGCAGCAATGGAGTGCAGCAATGGAGTGCAGCAATGGACTGCAGCAATGGCCTGCAGCAATGGAGTGAAGCAATGGACGACTGCAGCAATGGACGACTGCAGCAATGGCCTGCAGCAATGGACGACTGAAGCAATGGACGACTGACGTAAGGGAGTGCAGCAATGGACTGCAGCAATGGACTGCAGTAATGGAGAGCAGCAATGGACTGCAGCAATGGAATGCAGCAATGGAATGCAGAAATGGAATGCAGCAATGGAGTGCAGCATTTCTATGTTTTTTTCGAGTGGGCGCAGAGTCAGTCCGTTTTCCTCCTAGAGTGTCTTACGCTGGAAGGCCGCAGCACCACAAACTATATTTGAATATTTTAAGTGTGTACAGCAAGCACACTTATTCAGTGACTTTCCTCATTTAGCAGCCCCTCCCATGCCCGTGTCTGTTTCAGGGAGGCTGGGGGAGGGCACCTGACCGAGGAAGCAGCAGGAAAAGAAACCATATATCCGTGGACGGTAACTATAACGAGTCCTCCAAGGCCATCGCAAGCAGGATTGATGTCTCGCAGGCCCTGCAGAGCGCAGTGCATAGATTATCTACGGTACACAATGCTGTTTTTTAAGCATTGTATGTGCTCTCTATCGTATCTGGGAGCTATGTATGTGTGTCGAATGCATTTTAAAGCAGTGATGCGGACACCAGCATTAAAATGCATTGGAAAGATGCTGACAGGCTGTCTGCAGGAGGCACATTAACCCACTGGGCTAACCATCTAAAATACAGTCCTGTAATATGCCGGCAGACTGTCTGCAGGAGGCGCATTAAAGCACTAAGCTATCCATATTAAATACAGTCCTGTAATATGCCGGCAGACTCTCTGCAGGAGGCGCATTAACTCAGTGAACTATCCATATAAAATACAGTCTTGTAATATGCTGGCAGACTCTCTGCAGGAGTAGCATTAACCCACTGAGCGTTCCATATAAAATACAGTCCTGTAATATGCTGGCAGGCTCTCTGCAGGAGGCGCATTAACCCACTGAACTATTCATATAAAATACAGCCCTGTAATATGTGGTGGCAGACTCTCTGCAGGAGGTGCATTAACCCACTGAGCTAGCCATATAAAATGCAGTCCTGTAATATGCTGGCAGACTCTCTGCAGGAGGCGCATTAACCCACTGAGCTATCCATATAAAATACAGTCCTGTAATATGCTGGCAGGCTCGCTGCAGGAGGCGCATTAACCCACTGAACTATTCATATAAAATACAGCCCTGTAATATATGGTGGCAGACTCTCTGCAGGAGGTGCATTAACCCACTGAGCTAGCCATATAAAATAGAGTCCTGTAATATGCTGGCAGACTCTCAGCAGGAGGCGCATAAACCAACTGAGCTATCCATATAAAATGCAGTCCTGCAATATGCTGGCAGACTCTCTGCAGGTGGCGCATTAACCCAATGAGCTATCCATGTAAAATAGAGTCCTGAACAATGCTCGGAGACTCTCTGCAGGAGACGCATTAACCCACAGAGCTATCCATTTAAAATATAGTCCTGTAATATGCTGGCAGACTCTCTGCAGGATGCGCATTAACCCACTGAGCTATCCATATAAAATGGAGTCCTGAAATATGCTAGCAGACTCAGCAGGGGGCGCATTAACCAACTGAGCTATCCATATAAAATGCAGTCCTGTAATATGCTGGCAGACTCTCTGCAGGAGGAGCATTTACCCACTGAGCTATCCATATAAAATACAGTCCTGTAATATGCTGGCAGACTATCTGCAGGAGGCGCATCAACCCACTGAGCTATCCATATAAAATAGAGTCCTGTAGTATGCTGACAGACTCTTTGCAGGAGGCGCATTAACCCACTGAGCTATCCATATAAAATATAGCTCTGTAATATGCTGGCAGACTCTGCAGGAGGCGCATCATCCCACCGAACTATCCATATAAAATACAGCTCTGTAATGTGCTGGCAGACTATCTGCAGGAGGCACATCATCCCACCGAACTATCCATATAAAATACAGCCCTGTAATATGCTGGCAGACTCTCTGCAGGAAGCGCATCAACCCACTGAACTATCGATATAAAATACAGCCCTTTAATATGCTGGCAGACTTTCTGCAGGAGGAGCATTTACCCACTGAGCTATCGATATAATATAGAGTCCTGTAATATGCTGACAGACTCTCTGCACGAGGTGCATTTAACCCACTGAACTATCGATATAAAATACAGTCCTGTAATATGCTGACAGACTCTTTGCAGGAGGCGTATTAACCCACTGAACTATCGATATAAAATACAGTCCTGTGATATGCTGGCAGACTCTCTGCAGGAGGCGCATTAACCCACGGAACTATCGATATAAAATACAGTCCTTTAATATGCCGACAGACTCTTTGCAGGAGGTGTATTAACCCAATGAGCTATCCAAATGAAATACAGTCCTGTAAAATGCTGACAGTTTCTAATAATCCAAATCTGACCTGCACTGTGGTACTCCCATTGGCATGGTCCAATCACAGTGCCATTTTATTTGAACTGAAAGAGTCCAACGGCCTTCAACCCAGACCTGAACCCATAAGGGAGATTACAAAAAGAGCCTGGAAAAATGCAGATTGTTTAGAATTAGAAGGGGCACTGAAGAGAACCTTGCGCCCGCTCCCCTCTGGGGGGACGAGGCTACGTCAGCCTATACAGATTGGATAGACGCGGCATGCAATAAATTAGTTCCGGTGAAACATTGAACCCTTACACGGGCCCAACCCTCAGACCCCTGGTACTCAGAGGATTTTAAAAAACCTGAAACAGCCTGTAAAATATTAAATGGGCATGGAGGAAAGGGTATAAAAGTAAGGATATAGAAATGTATAAGCAGAGTCTCAGAATCTATAAGGAACTATTGCTGGAAACAAAAAAGAAGTTTTTACAGAACAAATTTCTCAAGCTAAGTCCAATCTCAAAGAACTCTTTAAAACGATTACTAAACTTGCCGCACCAGCCCCTAAGAGCTTAAGTAGTCCTGAATTGTGCGAACAAATTTCTACTTTTTTCCAACAAAAGGTGGAATGTATTTTTTCTACATTCACTTTAGCCCAAAAAGGTGAAAGAGTGCAGCCACCTAAAATATAACCTAATAGACCCAACCCTACACCAGTTTTAGATAAATTCTCATTGCTAGAAACATCAGAGTCAATCAAACTTTTGAACTCTATTCGATCAGGGTCTTCCATGGACCCATGTCCGGCGTTTGTATTGAAATTAATTCCGGAAGTCAAAGGGTAAGCTCTTACCCCTTTGCTCAACACCATATTCACCACCGGCATATTTCCCAGGGACTGGAAGAAGGCCTCTATCCTCCCTCTATTAAAACAAGCATTTACAATGCAATGGTTTTGCCTTTGACAAAGTTAGAGCGATTGGCGTTGTCAATGACAATTTTTTTATTTATGTGTTGGTTTTGAAAACAGATAAATTAATGCCATTGTCATTTACAATGCCAATAGCGTAATCTCACGCAAATGGACGATGGTTACAAAAAATTTTGAAAAGTGCTCTATAGAATCAGGAGGAGTCGGGGAGGGATAATGAATAGAGATAGAGCCAAGAAGGAAAAACAAATTAGGGTGAGAGAGAGTGGTGCATTGGAGAGAGTTAGCAGTGTGTTGAAGGGAGAGTGAGTGACGGGATGAGAGAATGAGCAGAAGAAAGAGAGGCAGTGAGAGAAGGAGAGTGTGGTAAAAGGGAAGAGTGAGTGACGGGATGAGAGTAAGAGCAGAAGAGAGAGAGGCGGTGAGAGAAGGAGAGTGTGGTGAAAGGGAAGAGTGAGTGACGGGATGAGAGTATGAGCAGAAGAGAGGGAGGCGGTGAGAGAAGGAGAGTGTGGTGAAAGGGAAGAGTGAGTGACGGGATGAGAGTAAGAGCAGAAGAGAGAGAGGCAGTGAGAGAAGGAGAGTGTGGTGAAAGGGAAGAATGAGTGACGGGATGAGAGAATGAGCAGAAGAAAGAGGCAGTGAGAGAAGGAGAGTGTGATGAAAGGGAAGAGTGAATGACGGGATGAGAGTATGAGCAGAAGATAGAGGCAGTGAGAGAAGGAGAGTGTGGTGAAAGGGAAGAGTGAGTGACGGGATGAGAGTATGAGCAGAAGAGAGAGAGGCGGTGAGAGAAGGAGAGTGTGGTGAAAGGGAAGAGTGAGTGACGGGATGAGAGTAAGAGCAGAAGAGAGAGAGGGAGTGAGAGAAGGAGAGTGTGGTGAAAGGGAAGAGTGAGTGACGGGATGAGAGTATGAGCAGAAGATAGAGGCAGTGAGAGAAGGAGAGTGTGGTGAAAGGGAAGAGTGAGTGACGGGATGAGAGTAAGAGCAGAAGAGAGAGGCAGTGAGAGAAGGAGAGTGTGGTGAAAGGGAAGAGTGAGTGACGGGATGAGAGAATGAGCAGAAGAAAGAGAGGCAGTGAGAGAAGGAGAGTGTGGTGAAAGGGAAGAGTGAGTGACGGGATGAGAGTAAGAGCAGGAGAGAGAGGCGGTGAGAGAAGGAGAGTGTAGTGAAAGGGAAGAGTGAGTGACTGGATGAGAGTATGAGCAGAAGGGAGAGAGGCGGTGAGAGAAGGAGAGTGTGGTGAAAGGGAAGAGTGAGTGACGGGATGAGAGTAAGAGCAGAAGAGAGAGAGGCAGTGAGAGAAGGAGAGTGTGGTGAAAGGGAAGAGTGAGTGACGGGATGAGAGTATGAGCAGAAGATAGAGGCAGTGAGAGAAGGAGAGTGGTGAAAGGGAAGAGTGAGTGACGGGATGAGAGTATGAGCAGAAGTCCTGCATCCTGGGAGCTGCATGACTGCAGAGCCAGGACCTGCCGGTGGCACCGCTGACCCCTTGCCACTCCTCGGGTTCCCCGCAAAGCTCAGCCTGGGATGCGGCCCCACCGGTCGGCACTGCTGCTGCTGGCAGCGATGTTCCTGCATTGCGAGGCAATGTTCGGAGAGAGGAGCGAGTCCCGAGGGAGGAGACGGTGTAATACTTGACTTGACTGGGCAATGGAAGGGACAAACTCAAGCTGAACAGTCCAAATAAAAGCAAGAAAATGTGAGGTACAAAGCCACTGGCAAGCAATGGGTGAAATGCATTCTCATGGCCGCTTTCCGAAGGTCCAAAAGATGTAGGCTTCGACCCCAAAAAAAAAAAAAAACACAAAAGGTACGCCTGTCAAAGACACTCACCTAGCCAACAGAAAGCGTGTGGGGCCACAACACACAGGGCCTCTTGGTAGTTGTGTGACTACTGTTCGAAACAGAATGAGGGCATTCACACCCACCTTTCACTGCTGCTCTCTTCCTTTGAGCCTGTACACTGCTCTGCTGTCTTTTGGGAATGTTTGCGCTATGCAAACACAACACATGTACACACAGTAAAAGTGGCACACAGTAATGTACTCCATTTAGGGTTGAATTAATAAATAAGTGCAGGGGCCTAAAGAATTTTTAAGAGCCCGCCACTGGCACTTACAAATGCCATGTTAGAAAAATACCAAGGCTGTCTAAACTGGATTCCACCTCACACCTTTCTTCCAGCAAGCCACACTGCCTGTCTCTTCATCTCACTTCGCAGTTTCTTTTCCGTCCATGCTTTCTCATTTATCACAATTTCCCTATTTTTTCTCTTCCTCCTTTCTTCCTCTCCTTCCGGTCTCTCCTACTCTAGATGAAGTCCGAGGATGAAAAACAAGCCTTGGTCCTTAAAAATGACCCGTTTAAAAAAAAAATAAACCTGCACAAACTCCTTCTTTTGAAATAGTGGGTTCAACTTGCTCCTGCTTAAGCCCTGCCGATAGCCTCACAGTGCACGAGACAGCGCTCCACATAATTATTACATTCATTGTCCAGGACTTTCTATTGTACTCACCCTGCATCAAAGGTCAGCCAACAAGTGGTAACTGGGTGTCCCAACCTCCAGCCTTACTGTCTACTCTGCCAACACATTTGGCCACTATTTACTTTGGCACAAGTGAATCAGGTGAAAGGCAACCCGATTCTCTTATACACTCATTCCTACTATTGAAATGCAGAAACAAATATACAGGATAGCTCTATAGATACATGATCGATCCTTAGTTCTTTTTTTTGCATATTGAGAGGAACCTTAAAACGAATCTTCTGTGTATAGTATATTTAAGAGCATCTGCCTAACTTTCTTCAAGCAACAGCCGGCTTGGCTTGAATACCTTATTTCGAGAACTGAGAAATTGATAATTTGAAGTTAACTCAATTAGATGGGATGTAGTGTAGTCTTTACGGTTGCTAGGCTTTGTGGCCACCCACAAACTGTGGAAAGGCATGACCAATCGGAACAGAAAACATGACGCATAGTGTATACCCCGGGGGACCGCACAGTGCATTCCGAAGAGAAGCACTCTAGTAGGCCCCTGCTTGTGCCCCAGGGGCACTTAAAGGTCAAGCAATGGAAACAAAGTGAAGCGAGGAGAGGTGGCGTAACACATAAAGCTGCCGACCTTGGAGGTGGAGAGCAGAGTTCGATCCTCAGCTTAGGCTGTATTAGTTCTAAATAATTAAAAGAAGATCCCTGGCTGGGCTGTATATTAAATAAACCCATCAGTAAAATTTCTGTCTAGCAGACTTAGACTATAACCGGACCAAAGAGTCTTATCTATCATAGGCACTCTCCCCCTTCTCTGCCCCACAAGTTCTCACGTTATCCCTATGGCCCAAAGAAGAAGAGAGTGGGGCTTTTAATTAATATGTAATGCTTCAACCTAGCAGTGCCACTCGTGAACACAAAGAGGCACTTTTGAATAAACACCTCGGTAAAATAGTGAGCTACGGAGCTTCTCCCACACAGTGGAGTTAATAAGGGCGTGAAGAGTATGCTGCCACCCGTCCGCCGGAGGGCCCCCCCCCCCGCTCCCGATTCCACTGCTAGGCAGTACACATTAAAGCTTTTAAAAGAAAAGTTGTATATAGCGCTAACGAGACCCGAAGGGGTTAGAGCGCTTTACATGAGCACATGTTGAGTTAGGACACATTCATGTTGTTTAGAAGTTCACATATTTTTAGACACATTTTATCCATGCGTGAATTCAACTTCTACAGAAAAGCCTTATTTATGCCTGCTTAGGGTTTGGGCTACCTGCGCACACAAGGCGATCGCTGGTTCTTTACCGCGTCTTAAAAAGTATACAATTCACTTTGCACATTAGTTATGCAATATAGTGCCTATATGGCATCCGGGTCCATTTGTATTTGCTGAGTTCCTTATGTTTCCATATCCGTCCATCCACCACGCGACTCTGTTCTCGATATCAGGGGTTTCCTTTCTGTCTGACATCTGATCGTGTACAGGAGCAGTGACCCGCCGATATACGTGTCAATCTCAGAGCATCATGTATTCTCATTATGGGCGACGTCTCGGGACCGCGGGCGGGTCGAAGGTTTTGTGCTGCTGTTTGAGGGGGTCTTGCTCTGCACGAGGTCAGAATGCGCGCCCTCCTTGCCGGGTGCAGGGGGCCAGCGCCCTTTGGGCCCCCCCCACCCTCCATCCCTGCCGGGTACAGGGCATCAGCGCCCTTTGGGTTTTGCCCCCCCCTCCCTTGCCGGGTGCAGGGCACCAGTACCCTTTGGGTTTTGCCCCCCCACCCCATCCTCCATCCCTGCAGGGTGCAGGGCGCCAGCGCCCTTTGGGTTTTGCAGAGGGCTTTACTCAGGCTATATTTGGGAACGCCCTGAGCCGCCGGCATCTGGTGCTATATAAACCCTCCCCAGACGCGCACAATTTTCTTTCCTCTAGCTTCCCGGCGCAGCTGCTTCGGCGCATCCCCGTAAGTATGAGCGTCGATGTAAACACGGCTTGCGCCGTCACAACAAGCAGCAAGCCGGGCTTGTTTTTCGCATAATAGGTCAGAACAGAAACTGCTAATCTTTACAAGAGAAGCTGCAGTTAATATATAGTGCTGGTTATGAGTTAGCATCCTCGCTGCTAGCTCTGACAAACAAGCACCACGAGCACACGGACAGCGGGAGGGGGGGCGGGAAAGGAACAGAGAGCGGGAGGAGGGGCGGGAACGGACAGCGGGAGGGGAGGGTCGGGGACGGGATCAAAACAAACATATGTAAACATACAAAGTGAAAACATATTTATAAAGAAAATGCTCCTTACCTGATCGCTTCGTGGGAACTCAAATCTTGCAGCCAACTCCAACAACAAACACTTGGAAAAAGAAGAAAACAGGCCGACTCGAAAAAAAAAAATAACACACACCCACCGCCGCGTTGACGATCAGAAGTGGGTGGAGAGAGAAAAAAATCTCGGGAACGCCCCCGAATCTGGTCCGGGATTGACGGACAGAGCCGTCTCCCAATGGCTAGCCTCCATTTATGGAGCTAGCCAATGGGAGGAGGGGGCGGATACCCGACCCCACAGAGGAAAACATAAGATTTTGCTAGCGCATGCGTACTTCGTACGCATTGGCTAGGCAAAACCTAAAAAACGACTCTGGTTCCTAAGGTCCCAAGTAGTTATAGGCCAATTTCATGGCTTCCGCTTCTTGCAAAAAATGCTGAAAAAGCTATGAATACCCAGCTCGATTTATTTCTTCGAACCAATAATCTACTCGACCAGTCTCAGTACTGCTTTAGAGGCAAACACAGCACGGAGCTGGCTTGAATTAAATCTACAGAGGAAGTGAGGGAGGCCTTGGACTGTGGAGGCAAGGCAATACTGATTATGCTAGATTTGTCAGCGGCCTTTGACACGGTCCATCATGAAGCTCTGATGGACTGGCTGTGTGAAGCAGGGGTACAGGGTGCTGCTTGGAACCTCCTGCAGTCCTTTCTATCTGAAAGAACACAAACAGTTGATCTGGACGACAACAACATGTCAAAGCCGTGTTCCCTCCCTTGTGGGGTGCCTCAGGGCTCACTTTTTAATATGTACATGATAACTCTGGCATGTTTAATAAGATCCTTTGGCTTCCAACTCACCTCCTATGCGGACGACACTCAAATTGTGTTATCTCTTAGAGATGGGGATAAAAAGGAAACTGGGGCACATGTTCACAATTGTATGAAAGCCATCTCAGGGTGGATGTCGACCAACTGCTTGAAACAAAATTCAAGCAAAACAGAGGTCATCATATTCAGGAATAACCCACACCTATGGTCACCAGACTGGTGACCAGAAGATTTTGGTATTTGCCCTGATTGCACTGGAAAAGCAACAAATCTGTGGGTGTTAGTGCATAACAAACTTACGTTTAGTGACCAAATAAGCACGGTGGTGTCAGCTTGTTTTCTGACACTCAGAATCATAAGAAAAATAAAGCTTTATCTTCCAAAAGAAAGTCTCAGGACGGTGGCCACGGCACTTGTTATGGCACGTCTGGATTATTGCAACAGCGTCTGTCTGAACGCCCAAAAACAGCACATTAACAGGCTTCAGAGCGTGCAAAACGCGGCGGCCAGGTTGTTGACAGGGACACCCAAATATTGTCAAAAAAGAACTAATTTAACTACACTGGCTCCCTGTGGAACAAAGGGTAATCTTTAAGGCCCTCTGTACGGCATTTAAAGCCCTCAATGGAATAGGCCTGACCATCTGAGGCAAAGATTCAAATGGTATGTTCCAGGAAGGACTCTTCGGTCCACAGGAGCAAGACAAGTCCTAGTTCCTATATTTTAAAAAAAACAGTTGGGGGAGCTAGGAGTTTCATCGCCTGCGCATCTAAGGCCTTGATCTGCCGTTCCATTTGAGAAATTCAGCAGATCTCCTCTTTTTTAGAAGGGGGCTGAAAACATGGCTGTTTACTCAGAGACATAATTTCTCCTGATATGCAGTGCATAGCACCAGGACACCTCAGGGTAACCGTTGCACTCTAAAAGTTTAATTAACATAACATGTACTTGCTGCCGTTCTTTTCTAAATAGAGCTCGGCTGATTGTGGGCCTTTTGAAAGTATTTATGTTAATCACAGTGCCCATCAAGGACAGCACTTAACAAATACTTTCAAAAGGCATACAATCAACTCCAAAGATGCGCTCTACTTAGAAAAGAAATGCAACAAGTCTACAAACATGAGGTGTGCTTTCAGAATCATCTGAAAGAACAGGTACGTGGTTTTAAACTTGGTGCATTTCTTTTCTAAATATAGCGCAGCTGTGTGGCTTATTGTTTGCCTTCTGAAAGTATTTTTATGCTAAATGCAGCCCATGACGGACGCTGTGATTAACATAAATTCTTTCAAAAGGCCCACAATCAGCCCTGCAGCAGTGCTGCTTTAAGAAAAGAAAAGCAGGACGTTTAAAAGCACAACGTGTGCTTTCAGATGATCCTGGATGTTGGTGAGTGATAGTGATGGAATTCATGGCGAAGAAGGAGAAGGGGCGCCAAGAAAGACTGTTGCACAGTGTGCAACGCGTGCTAGGGCTATCCCTGGGTGGGAGTGTTAGCCCCCTTCCGAAGGTCGGGTCTAGTTGCTCCCCTGATCACAGCGTCCGTCATGGGCTGCATTTAAGATAACTTCTTTCAAAAGGCAAACCATCAGCCCCGCATTTAGAAAAGAAATGTAGCAAGTTGTATATAGTGGGAACTCAACCCAAAGTTATTGGAGCAATTCACCTGATTATTTTTTTTGTATGCATGGGGAGATTCATCGATTTTCAGAGAATCACAGAATGTTAGTCTGACCGAGACAGAAAACCCATCGCCTAAGTTGGCAGCTCGAGCATTAAGCCACAACCTCTACCACAAGAGCAGAAGCATTTTCAATTGATATACAACTTTATGCAACGAACAACCATTGACAAAGCCAATAATCCTGGCTTCTTGTAGGTGTAATTATACTTGTATTATATATCTGGATGCAATGACAGAAGAAGCAAAATATCAGTCAGGTGGCACACTATGTTAAGCTAACTTAATTGCTTTTAAGCCACTGTTAAAGGTTAGACTGAAAATGTCAACATTATCGGCACCATCTTGCTCTCCTTGGGCCCATTTGTGCGCGTAAGCGGCAGCCATTTTGTGCACCATGGCCTCCCTGCCCCTCGCCGATAGCCAGCGTCTCTCTCTCTCCCGACCTCGCAGGCAATCCCCCGCGCGCTGACAACCCCCCCTCCGCTCTCACATGTCTTGGGTCATAAACCCCTCTTCAGCGCGGCTCTGCCTCGGAACCCCATCCTGTTCCCAGCGCGACACTTCCCTTCATTCCTTTCATGGTCCCAGGCCCTTTGATGCAAACCCCCTTTTCCTGTGTGCCCGTTTGTCTTCCTCGTTCCCAGGCCACCACCTAAGCTCTGCGGATACTGTTTATTGCCCCCCCCGTACAGTAGGAAGCTTCCCTCATTAAAGGACCCTCGAGTTGATCAAAGCCCCCACCCTATGAGATCCGATCAAACCTCCCACATTCCGTGAATCGGCGGAATGTCCAGCTGCGCGATAATCATCACCTGTTGTGACCGGGGTGGGGACTTCAACTGTAAATGTGTGTGGGAACGGGCCTGAAGGGGAGATTCAGAGGATGTCCTTTCATACTTCAAAGCATTGCAAAGATATGTTACCTGTAATAAAGATCACGAAATGTGTATAAGAGGCCAGGCCTCGGAGATGCGGTTAGAGCACCTCGTGACGATACTTGCTGTCCGAACTGATGTGTTCTCCTCCGGAGAGAATAAAAACCCTTGTTTCCTGCCTTCCAGTCTCCAGCGCCTGCCTCTTCATTGGTTAATAACTGTGGGTTTAAGAGGCGACACCGCCGGGCAATACTTAAGGTTCTTTTAATTCGGTTGGTAGCCTGACCTTTAACAATTGGCGTCCCAAACGTGGGGCCCATCAGTGACTCGTGGATCCAGTGGGAGAGGTCCTGACGACAGAGTGAACGACTGCAACGATCGGGAGCGCGCCTGTCCGATAGACCCTCGTCTGACAGCCGATCATCCGAACTTCACTGGTTCCGAACAGACCTCTCTCGAGTGATCTACGGTCCTGACTGGGAACCATCAGGAGTGCCGCGAGGAATACGAGGAAAAGAGGACGATCGGGCGCTGGATTCGGAAGACGAGAAACTGTCCATGCGGTCCGGGTAAGGTCATGTAAACACGACGAATTACGAAATGGTCATTTGAATTGTCTAGAAAATACTAGTATTACTCTTTGTTAATTTATTTGGAGATCCTCGGTCTGCAAACGGAGAAACAACAGGCTCTCCCTTTGCAAACGGTGGAGGATAGGTAATACAACTGTCGTGTCTATCTTTCTCCCCCACTGATTAATTACTTGAAACTGAACTATTGTTCACAGACTGTTTTTCTGGAGATTCTCTGTCTGCAAACAGGAAAGAGCCCCTCTCCCCACCCTTTTTACAGATAGTGAAAGGGTAGGTAACGCAGACCTTTGCGAGCCTACTTATTCTCCCCACTGAATTGTTTTTTTATTTTTATATTGGTTCATGAGGTATTCACTGCTTGCAAACAACGTAGAATAGAAATATTCTGTCTAGTCTTTGCACACAGTGATAAGATAGGCAGTGCTGACTTTTTGTCCCTCGTTGTGAGCCGTCATGTCTGTCTTCTCCCCACTGATCGGTAGCCTGTTTAGCCCGGACCGCTTATTAGAGATGAACCATCCGGCTCCACCGGAAGGCACCCCTAATAAGGACATGTTCATGAAGCATGGATTGATCGCTATAGCCTATAACAAACTGTGGCATAAATATACGAAAAAGAATGGAGAAAGTCACTGGCCACTGACAGGATCCTTCGATGATGACAAAATAAACGCGCTAGAAACAGCCTTAGGTAAAAATAAGACGACGCCCGCTATGCTGGATAGTTTCGGCATGTGGCGCAAAGAAACTGAACAACGTAAAAGGAAAATTGAGAGTAGGTTGGAAAAAGAGCTGCGAAAAGCAGCCCACCTAGCTGCTCAGAAACTAGAAGGAGAGATAAATGAAAGAGAGAAAGCCAAACAGAAACTAGAAATGGAAACATCAAGCCAGTGCCCGGTTAGAACGCCCTCCATGCTCTACCCTGATTTATCCTCGAGACAAACACGAGCGAGCGATGATCTGCGGTTAGGCCCTCCGACCATCTACATGCCCCCTCCATATGCCCCTTCCCAACCCTTAGCACAACACCCACCACCCCCAGGTGCAAATGAGGGTAGTGCCACAGCTTCGGCCCCCATGGTCTCTGTGTCGGCCGAACCCCTTGTACCAAATACTCCGCAAACGGCAACGTTGGGCGACCCTGAGACCCGAGGGACCGGTTCTGCAAGAACAAACAGACTAAGCAAAGATGAGCGAACAGGGATCGACAAGATAGTAAGAACACTGGTAGAAAGGAAGGAAGGTGAAGAGTACATCACGGATATGTTTAAATCATATACAGGGAGTCACAGACGACACTTTACTGTACAACTGTGTTACCATGTCTTGAACGCATACGAGGACCGATATCGAGACCAAGGTCCCGAGAGCCTAACGACTCTGTACCGGAAGGTCGATATCGGGGATGAGGGCGAGTGTGATGTGACGGACCTCCTTACGCGTACGCTTGAGGTTTTCCGCCACCTCACTGAACGAGAATCGGGAACTAAACCCACGACATCCGTGGCGACCGAACCACAAACTGAGCAACCTAGCACCATGATGCCAAAACGAGAGGCTGCCCCTTACTGGGTGCCTCCACGAGGTGCAGGGACTCACGATGATGCAAACCACCAAGATGCAAAAGGAAGAGTAGTGTACAACTGGGTCTACCAGCCATGGGACCGACAAGAGATTCTTACATTCCGGAAATCTCTACCCGACCTACGTAAAAACCCCACTGCCTTCTATACTGAATTGGGTACAGCCCTAGGTTCAACGATTATGACCCTGGCTGACATCGACTTGTTTTTCGGGTTATGTCTACCAGCTGATGTGTGGAAGCAAATCCGGAAAGTCGACCACCATGAGCTGCTCGGACATACCTGGACACAATTCGAGGAAATTGACAAACAACGAGGACCGGGACAAAAGCCTTTGAAATCCATTTTAGACCTCCCAGATAAAATCGTACAGAAATTGAAAACCCTGATTCCAGAAAAGAAAGTGGACTGGTCGATAGTAACGGCCTGTCGCCAGAAACCCCAGGAGGATGTATCGGAATACTTCTCTCGGTTCGAAACAGTGTTCTCCGATTACAGCGGCCAGGACATGACCACTGCAACCGGACACCATCTGTTTGTCCAGAATTATGTTAAGGGTCTGTCATCCGAGGTCTCTCAGAAACTGCAGGCTAGCGAGAGTAGTTGGGCAGCCTCCAAACCTACGGCTATCCTCCAGATGGCCCAATATTATGAACATCAGAAAAATGAAAACGATAGGGCAACCGAGAGAAAGAAGAAGGATTTGAAAGAGAGGGTGATGATAGCCCAGCTGCAAGGGGTGACTATAGGACGAGACCAATACCGGGGAAACTATCAGACGAACGCCCCTAAGTCCCAAGACCGTACTTCGACTCCCCACAGTGGACGTACAGACATTAGAGAGGACCAGTGTGCTTTCTGTAAAGGGACTGGCCATTGGAAATCCCAGTGCCCAGTTCTTCTGGACATGGTCAGAAACAAAGACCCCAAGGACATAGCAAATGGGCCGAGAAATAAGGGACTACAGCGAGGGCCCCCAAATGACACGACTAACGACAGATCAGGTAGACCAAATACATTTGATCGACCCAGGCAGAACCAATACCAGCAATCTGACTATGATGACACCCACAACTTTGCATAGGACTGCCAAGGGCAAGGGAGGGATCCAGTCGAGCTCTATGTTGACCAGCAAGGCCCTTACGTCACTGCTAAGGTCCTGGGTACCAAGTCTCCATTTCTGGTAGACACTGGCGCAACACGTAGTGCGTTATCTAAACGACTGATTCCGGGGGCACCCTTGTCTGGCTCACTTATAACATCGACAGGTTTCGATGGAACACCCTCCACTAACCCTTTGTCCGCCCCGATCCTCTTTGACGTAGAAAACAACACCACTGACACCACGTTTTTGCTTTCCTCCAATAGCCCTGACGCCATTATGGGACTTGACCTATTGAAACACTTCCGAGCGACGATTAGATGTTCTCAAGACGGAGTTCGAGTTTTTCTTTACGACAACCCTGTCCTGCTTAGACATTGCCCTCCCCGACGCATGTTTTCCATCACCGACACTGACACATCCCTGCTTGACACTCTGCCTCCATATCTATGGGCCAAGACGGATTCGGACGTAGGGCGCATGTTGATCGACCCAGTGCACATTACTGTCCGACCAGACGCAACTCTCCCAAAACTTCCACAATATCGGATATCGCCCGAGGGCGAGAAGGCATTGGTAAAAATTATTCAGTCGCTAGTCGACGCCGCAGTGGTGGAGGAAGTAGTTAGCAACGTTTGCAACAGCCCTATCTTGCCCATCATCAAGAAACAGGGAGAGGGAGATGAGAAAGCATACCGTTTTATCATTGACCTTCGAGAGATCAACAAAGTGGTGGTACCCCAGTACCCTGTGGTCTCGGACATCACCACCATCCTGACTTTGATTCCTTCTACTGCCACCACCTTCACTGTCATTGACCTCAAAAATGCATTATTATCCATCCCCATCCACCCAGACAGCCGATACCTCTTCGGCTTCACCCTAAAAAACCGCTCATACAGGTTCTGCCGAGCACCCCAGGGCTACACAGAAAGCCCTAGCATCTACAGCCAGGCCCTCAAGACACAACTAGATCAAGTCCAGTTACCCGACGGAGTGGTGTTAGTGCAATATGTCGATGACATCCTCTTAGCAGCCGACACCCCTCCATTAGCAGTCACAGCCACCATTCAACTCCTGCACTTCCTTGCGGAAAATGGCCACAAGGTCTCCAAGAAGAAGTTGCAATTCTGCCAACCCCAGGTCACTTACCTAGGCCACCTTTTGTCCAAAGAAGGAAGAAAACTCACTCCTGATTGAATCCAAACCATTCTAGATACCCCTGTCCCTAAGACCCAGAAGCAGGTCCGCTCCCTATTAGGCCTCACCTCCTTCTGCCGACAGTGGTTACCAAACTTTAGCCTCGTTGTAAAACCGCTGCTTTCTCTGCTAGGTAAAGACGTCCCTTTCCCACTCCCTTGGACCCCTGAGTGTCAAACCTCCTTCACGGAACTACGAGATGCCCTCTGTTCAGCCCCCGTCCTAGGTACCCCTGATTACAAAAAGCCCTTCTCCCTTTACACTCACGAAAGGGAGGGGTGCGCTTTATCTGTCCTGACCCAGGCCATTGGCCCTAAGCAACGACCGTGCGCTTACTTCTCTGCCACTCTTGACCCTGTAGCCAGAGCCCTGCCTGCCTGCCTACGAGCCGTAGCTGCTGCTGCGATCTCTATCCGACAGAGTGAGGGGATTGTGCTTTCGAATTCCCTCACGGTACTGGTACCCCATGCGGTCGACATCCTCCTAAACCAAACCAAGACGCAACACCTGACGAGTGCACGACTGACTGGATACGAACTGACCTTGCTTGCACCCCACATCGCCCTGAAAAGATGCACCACACTGAACCCGGCAACTCTGTTACCCTTGCCAGAGAACGATCCCAACGTGCACCCTGTACATGACTGTGTGACTCTTACGGACGAACAGACTAGAAGTAGGGTTGACCTCAGAGACACGGCTTTCCCTGACCCTGACGGAGAGCTGTGGGTGGACGGTTCTTGCATCAAACTCCCCGATGGCACCACTTCCGCTGCCTATGCAGTCACCACGGCCCGAACTGTAGTTGAGACAGCCCGTATCACACAACGATCTGCCCAGGCAGCGGAACTGATTGCCCTGACCCGAGCCTGCATCCTGGCAACGGGAACTACAGCGAACATTTACACCGACAGCCAGTATGCCTTTGGGGTGGTTCACCATTTTGGGCTCCTTTGGAGGGAAAGGGGATTCTTGACCTCACACGGCACCCCCATTTTGCACGGGGATCTAGTCTCCGCCTTGATCGAGGCCGTCCTTCTCCCCAACAAGCTTGCAGTCGTCAAATGCCAGGCACACAAAAAGGTGACGGACATCATTGGGCAGGGAAATGAGCTAGCCGACATCACTGCCCGAACGACAGCTGAAAATAGGACGACAACACATATGTACGTGACCAGGTCACAAGCAGAAAAATGGACTGACGCTAGAGACACTATTAGAGACATTCAAACGGCTAGCACACAACACGAGTTGACTGAATGGACACGGGTGGGATTGAAAGACGATGAAGGCTGCTGGCGGACAAGAGACACAAACAAGTGGTTGCTACCTGATTCATACTTGATTCCCATACTGGCTATGGCACACTCCCCTGCCCACATAGGATCAGCCCCCATGATTGAACTTGTCTCCAGGGTTTGGCACAATGATAAAATCACAGATTCCGCCAAACGTCTGGTCCAACAATGCTTGATATGCCTGCAACACAACCCCGGGAAGGGAACTGTAGTGCCCCGGGGAGGATTTGGGGTCCCAAACCACCCATTTGAGGTCCTGCAAATGGACTACATCCAGCTAGATAGGTGCCAAGGCCTGAAATATGTACTTGTCGTGGGGTGCGCCTTTAGCAAATGGGTGGAAGCATACCCAACCCGTGACAACACTGCTATGGCCACCGCAAAGGTACTGTTAAAGGAGTTTTTCCCCCGTTACGGCCTTTGTCGTATTTTATGGAGCGATAATGGCCCCCACTTCATAGCCGAAGTCATCCAGTTCCTCTTAAAGGGGTTGGGTATCAAGCAGAAATTTCACGCAGTCTTTCACCCCCAGTCCCAGTCCCAGTTGAGCGACACAATGCCACACTAAAACTTAAACTGGCCAAGATAGTAGCTACCACGGGTCTGAAATGGCCAGACGCCCTCCCACTAGCATTGCTATCGATGCGTTCCACCCCCACCAGACATCACTTAACCCCTTATGAAGTTGTTTTCGGCCGACCCATGAGTATCTGGTCTGCACCAAAGCCAACTTCCTTTCATGACGTCCCGGACGTCCTAATGTCTGATTATCTGTATAAATTGACTGAAACTCTGTCTGTCATTCATCAGCAGGTGCAGCAGGCCATCCCCGATGCTTCCAGGGGTCCGGGTCACGCCATCCAACCCGGGGATTTAGTGCTGATCCGAAACTTTCAGCGGACGAAAAGTTTGGAACCCCGGTGGACGGGCCCCTGGCAAGTGTTAATCACCACCCGGACGGCTCTTCGTGTGGAGGGGAAAAGGCATTGGCTGCACGCGCACCACTGTAAGAAGGTCTCCCAGACCCTGGCCACGACAGAAAACATCGGCGACCAAGAAGAGCTCCTGAACAAGGACCGACCGTCACTAACCTGCTATCCTGATACCGAAGCACTTGAACTTTCAAGATTCTCTGATCCCACTGTGCCATCCAGAGAAGGGTATTTCCTGCGTCGAAAGGAGGGAGCTTCGGCTAAGTAGACCACAAACTAAGTTGAATCTCAAAACGGTGACCCAAAGCAATCAAGGGCTGCCTGGAGAGAAGCTAAACTAAGTCTGTGGTTCTGCCCACTACCGAGCACCTTGAAGATGAAGATGATGGAAGCGCCAGATAAGAAGATGATGGAAGCGCCAAATAAGAAGATGATGGAGACAACAGGAAATACCCACTACAGAAACCCAAGAACAGACAGACTCCACAGCTCAAAGACAATTGCACTCTTCATCGCAATCCTTTTTTGCTTTCTCCTCATGCCCATACTCTGGATTGTGGAAGAAAATGCACCTGCTCACGAAACATTCCTGACCACTGCTCAGCCTACCACCATGAAGGAACATTATCTGATTTCGCTCTCTCCTCAACTCAGAGAGAGGCGAAAGGAGTTTTGGAATAACTCTTTCGTACAGCTCCTTCACCAGCACAATCTCGCCACCAATGCCACCAACTGTTGGATCTGTGGGTTGCTACCCCACGCCACTGGACACTCGATACCATTCATCCCCTCACCCTTCTCGGTTCATGGCTCCTGCCTTGCTTGGCTGATCCTCCTGCAAGAAAGCTATAAGGACAACGCCACCTCCAGCAAAACCGTAACGCATTTTTCCCACGGGGTCCGGCGAAACAAAACAAAGACACACTTCTGCCCGCAGACCTCCAATGACTCCATCCACATGGACATCCCTGCTAAAGAACGAATTGAAATGCAGGTGTTCAACAATCCAACCAGACCCACCTTCTCCTACCTGCGGAAACGAACGGCTGCCACCCTGACTGTGGCCCTGTCAGTCATCAACGTCACAGGCCACATGTGCATAGAAGGACATGGGACACAGCTGGTGGGCCACAGTGCTTGTCGTTTCACCAGAACTTTGGACTCCACGGATCCACCTTCCTTTGTGTCATCCCCAAACATGTATTTCGTCTGCGGCACCAAAGCCTACACCTGGCTCCCCAAAGGCTGGGGGGGCACTTGTTTCATCTCCTTCATCCTTCCTCCGACTTATGTGGCCCCAGCGAATCATCATAGACAAAAACGAGCCAAGGACATCGAGCAAGCCGACTCAACAGGAGCACAGTTCCTCGATGCTATGAAGGGACTTGTTCCTCTTTGGGGCCCGATGGCAAACAGCCGAGCCATCCGACATTTGACTCAGGCAGTTGAGACAACAATGAACATCACAGCTGGTATCTTTGCCAACAACACCGCCGAACTCCAAGCGGTCCGCTTGGTGGCCCTACAGAACCGCCTTGTCCTAGATGTGGTTCTTGCGGACCGTGGTGGAGCATGCCGCATTATTGGGTCCAGCTGCTGTACATACATACCGGACAACTCACCCTCAGTGTACAAAGCCATCGAACATCTTCACAGACTCTCTTCAGAAGTCCACCAGGATCAGGAAGAATGGTCGCTTGGTGGTTGGTTCTGGGACACCGTTAAGAACTGGGGCTGGAGACTGTTCACCATTATCCTGATTCCTGTAGTAGTAATATGCGGCCTATGCTTAGGAATTCAGTGTCTGCCACCCCTGTGTTCATTATGTGCAAACTGTATTTGCCCAAAGGCCGTGGACTTTGGAAACGAAAGCATGGGAGCATTATATGATGCCGAGGTTGGGAATTTGATGAAGATTGACATTGAGTAGGCAAGTTGGCTAGATATGTTGAAAAGGGAGGACTGGTAAAGGTTAGACTGAAAATGTCAACATTATCGGCACCATCTTGCTCTCCTTGGCCCATTCGTGCGCGTAAGCGGCAGCCATTTTGTGCACCATGGCCTCCCTGCCCCTCGCCGATAGCCAGCGTCTCTCTCTCTCCCGACCTCGCAGGCAATCCCCCGCGCGCTGACAACCCCCCCCTCCGCTCTCACATGTCTTGGGTCATAAACCCCTCTTCAGTGCGGCTCTGCCTCGGAACCCCATCCTGTTCCCAGCACGACACTTCCCTTCATTCCTTTCATGGTCCCAGGCCCTTTGATGCAAACCCCCTTTTCCTGTGTGCCCATTTGTCTTCCTCGTTCCCAGGCCACCACCTAAGCTCTGCGGATACTGTTTATTGCCCCCCCGTACAGTAGGAAGCTTCCCTCATTAAAGGACCCTCGAGTTGATCAAAGCCCCCACCCTATGAGATCCGATCAAACCTCCCACATTCCGTGAATCGGCGGAATGTCCAGCTGCGCGATAATCATCACCTGTTGTGACCGGGGTGGGGACTTCAACTGTAAATGTGTGTGGGAACGGGCCTGAAGGGGAGATTCAGAGGATGTCCTTTCATACTTCAAAGCATTGCAAAGATATGTTACCTGTAATAAAGATCACGAAATGTGTATAAGAGGCCAGGCCTCGGAGATGCGGTTAGAGCACCTCGTGACGATACTTGCTGTCCGAACTGATGTGTTCTCCTCCGGAGAGAATAAAAACCCTTGTTTCCTGCCTTCCAGTCTCCAGCGCCTGCCTCTTCATTGGTTAATAACTGTGAGTTTAAGAGGCGACACCGCCGGGCAATACTTAAGGTTCTTTTAATTCGGTTGGTAGCCTGACCTTTAACACCACGCCCTTCATTGCATTGGTCATGCCTTTTGAGAGACACCCTAGTGTTTTCATCCCACTTAAAGCCCGGGTCTACATGCATGGTTAGGTTCTTGACATAGCTTTGGCCGCAGTGCACAGAGACTTTACTCTATCGCACACAGAGGATAAAAATAGAGGGAATATTGCTTGCGTGGTATTGTAATTAAATGAGTGACTGTGTTTATGAAACCATACCCACATATTCCAGGTGTTGGAAGCCCTGGAGTAATGTTGCTGCCAACACTCCTTGCATCGTCACTAAAAAACATTAACAAAGCCAAATAGCTCTCAGATAACATGAGAGGTATTTTGGCTTTGTCAATGCTTATTTAGACATAATGCAAAGCTCGCAAGCTGCTGTGCAACATGACAAAGAATAACAAAGTCCCAGGCCGCGGTGCACTCTGGGGTGTCAGCGCTTTGCTCTGTTTTATTTTACTTTAAGTGTATTTTACATCAGCCGCAGTGCTGTGCAGCATGTCTAAACAAACATTGGCAAAGCCAAGAGATTGTGCATGGGTGACAGCTATTGGTTTTGACGATGATTGTTCCGGACCTGTGCTCTGAGAGCAGAGATACAGAATTCACGAATGGTTTATAAAAATGCAGATCACACTGTCTCTTGTAAAGACCCCGGGCCTCGAGGAGCCTCCAGGAGGAGTCAACACAGGGTCTGAGGGGTCAATGCTGGAGGATGAGGGTCGATGACAGAGATGACCCCCCTCCCCTAGCCTCACCTCTGACTCACCAAGCCTCTCACCCCCCTGGCCTCCCTTCTGACTCACCAGGACTCGCAGCGCCTGGAGATGAAGCCTCCGCTTCAAGGTGCCCCTGGGGCTGCAGCATTTCTTGGCTGCCGCAACACAGGACGTCACTTCCGGAGGTAGTGAATACAGATCTGCGCATGCGCCACCCACTGGCTACAGACTGTCCTTTCTCTATTTATTAGACAGCAAGTTAAAAGGAAAAAGAAAAAACAGCCATGAACTACATAGCCCATGAGGCTCAGCGGTAGTTATGGAAACCAGTCCACCAATCACAGTCCAGGCAAGGGCATATAGGAGATCCCACGACGTAGTCCTTCCTCTTTCTCTATTGCTGCCCCGTCAGTTAAGTCCCTTGCTTCAATTCTTATTGCGTATTTCTTGTGGCATGGGCAGTTATTGTTGTGACGGCTTGTTTTCTTAAATTGTTATATTGCTTGTGGTTTTCTTGTTTGGCGGAGCATTCCTGCTTGCAGTCTGAGGCGGGAGGCTTCGGCTCGAGCGTCTGTCCTATGCGGTGCGCCGTGTAGGGCTGTCTGTTCGACGCGCTGCCGGTGTCGGAGCTCTCACCACAGCGCCCTTTGCGTGCATGTGATGAGAGACACGCTGGGGGCATTTCTTGTTGTTTTACACTGTGTGGCCTCCTGCCCCCTTCACTGACACCGCGTTTGCGGTAGGAAAGACGGGCTTGGCCCACACTTGGCTGTTTTCTTGCATAACTTTGGTACAGTGTTCCATCATATATTGTATTCATTCTACAACTGCTATTTACTGCGCAGGGCACCTGTGTTGGGGGGAACCCTTATATTCATAGCTATTGGGTGTTGTTTATGGGTGCCCGACCCTCTGTGAATATGCAGTCACGTCATGACCATGATTATGAATCTATCCCCGATTCTGAGGGACAGCCCCCCCCCCGCAACCCCAAGTGCGCTCTCCTGCAGAGGTTGACAAGCTCCTTTCTTCGGCTATTGCCCAGGCGCTTGCTCCTCTGCAGGACAGTGTCTTTAAGTCTTCTTCTGGAATCCTGGGAGACAGTGGGGCAGGGCCTAGTGGTATTCACTCTGTGGTGTCACGTAAGGCAGTCAAGCGTGAAGCAGGGCACCTGGAGGGCTTCAGTAAACTTGCTGAAGTCTTATATAAGAGTGCGCACACACTTAGAAATGCACCCTACCAGGAGGAAAGCTCACCCGGATATACAGGTGGCGATGCCACACCGGATTTTGACCCTGAAGAAGGGTTTCCCGAAGGCGGAGAGGGTGAGGATGATGATGTCTTTGCAGATGATGATGAATCCTCAGAGGATTTGATGGATTCGGGCAGGTCTTGGCGTCCTAGGCCTTCTGTTTCGGACATTGGTGATGGTGAGCCGGTTCATCCGGACATGTTTGACCCTAATTGTATCTTCCGCCCACGTTCCACTGAATGGGTACCCAATAGGATGACAGCCGATTATGTTGCCTCTAAAATCAGACAACCCCTCATTCAGGAGGTGCGATCTCACCTCAGGTCAGAGTGCCCTCGGCCCACACTCCCTAATGGCGTTACTGCTACCCCGGAGATAGACCCAAAATTGTGCACCTTTTTTGCAAAGTACATGAAGGACCCTAAGAAGGGCATCGATAGATCTTAGAAAGCTTGCCAGGACAAGCTTCTAGATGTTGTTGGGTCCTTGACTAAAATCATGGAATTAGCGCAAAGGTCCCGAGAAGCCGGACAACCTCTTCCAGCGGACGATGTTGCGGGGTGGGCACAGGGGGCGATGTGCCTTTTGGGCAACGCCAACTGTGCCCTCTCAGCTGAGCGTCGCTGTTCTCTCCTCCTAAAGATTGACCCAAAGCTGGGGAATTGTCTTTGTCCGAGGCAGGCTCTGTGGCATAGGGCACACTTTTTGGTGATCCCTTTGTGAAGGAACTTGGAAAGTTTGTGGCCACATTTTCTGCCCTTGATAAAGAAGATTTTTCCGAAAAAGGTTTTTGCCGAGGCTGGACGAGGCAGGGGTCGCTCTTCCGGCCGTCAGTTCAACCAAGGCTCCAATAAGGGACAAGGAAAGCGCACCAATGGCTGGAACGATGGTAGGCAGGGATCCTTCTATCCTTCCCGTGGAGGCAGAGATCAAGACAGAGGCCGCTGTGGCAACCAGAATAATTCCAAAGGATTCAATGGTAAGTATGAATCTCCTCTCTCCGGTTTGTCTGGGGGGAAGGATTTCTTTGTTTCTAGCAAATTGGGCAGATCTCACGTCAGATCCTTGGGTGCTGGAAACAGTTAAAGGATTTCACATAGAATTC